>NC_045455.1:58696193-58775203 GCF_002776525.5 Piliocolobus tephrosceles
AGCTCCGCCTCCCGGGTTTACGCCATTCTCCTGCCTCAGCCTCCCAAGTAGCTGGGACTACAGGCGCCCGCCACCTCGCCCGGCTAGTTTTTTGTATCTTTAGTAGAGACGGGGTTTCACCGTGTTAGCCAGGATGGTCTCGATCTCCTGACCTCGTGATCCGTCCGTCTCGGCCTCCCAAAGTGCTGGGATTACAGGCTTGAGCCACCGCGCCCGGCCAATAACACACTTTTAAAAAGTGGACCTCTTCCTTCATGTGAAATATTTTGTAGAAATATCATGAAACTGTAAATAAAGGGAGAACTATGCTATTTGAAAGAGTTAGTGGGAGAAGGAGGCATAAATCCACCCATCTGATACTCTTCCTTCTGATGTTTCTTCTCTGAATTCTGGAGCTCTGATGAACACATCTGAGAAATATCCTAATTAACCTGTGGACAGGATGCCACAAAAAGCTCCTAAAAATGTTATAATCTTATTAAGTTTATCCCTTTCTTTATATATTTTTCTTTTTCTTTCTTTCCTTCCTTCCATTTCATCTAATTATATTCAGTTTTCTTTTTTCTTTTTTTTCTTTTCTTTTCTTTTTTTTTTATTTTGCCCTTTAACTGGTTACTGTCGCCTATGGTCATGTAATTATAATCATAGGCAAAAAGTATTTGGGAACGTTCCTGACCCATTGGCCCCTCGGTGTTAGCTGTTGCTGCACATTGTTAAATGCTACTGGTATTAAATTAGAAGGGGATACCTTTCCTATAATCTGCTCAGTTATTTCAAGGTAAAAGTGCCATATCAGCACAAATATTTACTGACTTACAGAGGAGCCAATGATGTCAGTCAAACCTAAAAGATCTGATTCCCCTTAGATCAGATTTGTATAGACAGAATGGACTTGTCCCATTAAATTAGAGCTTTTGGAGCTGATTTTATTTGGCTACTCCATGTAAAACTGGCATTAATAACATTTATTCATTCATTAAACTTACATTTGCTGGGGCTTCACCTTGGATAAGATTTTGTTCAAGACACCAGAGAATGATGACATATTTTAGGTGTCTCCTGACCTCCAGAATATCATCTTATCTATGTTATATTCATAATGGAGAGAAAAAATCACCATACTCTAAAGTAAGCTAGTATTGCTAACTGTAGCAGTTTTAAAGATCTGGATAGATTGCATATTCTTGATATAGCAGCAGCAATTCATACCTATTTTGAAGATAGACCATGGTAAGCTACTCCGACAGGTTTCCTTCATTTGGTTTATTTTTCTAGCATGCATAGAAATGTGGCCTGAATACTGACTTATCTAAGAATGATGTGGTAAAAAATACCTTCAATTTCTAAACAATTTATAATGACTACACTTCTGTATAACCATTAAGCACTGTTAATATTAAGTACTTTTTGTAGAATCATTGAACATTACTGTAAATATTTAGACATCAAAGAAAGTGTATAAAGTCAGTAAATTGACTTTTCACAGTTTTCAATCAGAAAATAATTTCCCAACCTCTGTATTCTGCAGCAGAGGATCCAATTTAAAGAATTATCATAGTCTTTGAACCAAGATGAGTGGGTAATTAGAACATTCACGTTTTCTAAGACAGAAAAGAACTAGCTCTGCACAACGAAACTACATAATCGTGTTATCTTTTGAGAAGGATAACAGGTTGTTTTTAAAAGGATTGTTGTCATTCCAAATAGCTACTGGGATTGATTCAACTAAGAGCTTCCTAGTGTTATAAAATCAGAATGCAGAATGGAATACCTCCTCATAATTGCACCAGTAAGGATATATCACTGGTCACTTCAAATATGAGAGTATGTTTATTCTTATTAATACAGTAAAAATTCCAATATACCTGATGAATAACCATATTAATTAACCTATTCTTTATTTTCTTATTGTTTTGTATCTCTTACTTTGAATGAAGTAAGAAAATATAACTTACTTATTCTCCCACCATTCTGATGAACCACACAATGCTGTCACCAGAACTGTTTTATAAAAACTTGGTTTGTTTTTAAACTCAATTTCCAAGCAATGGAGCTGAATCTTATATGTTAGTGGTTCAGTACATTTGGGCTGCTATAACAAAATACACCAAACTGGTTAGTTTTTAAATATCAGAAATTTACCTCTCACAGATCCAGAGGCTGGAAGTTTAAGATCAGAGTGTCAGCAGGATTCAGTTCTAGTGAGGTCTGTTTCCTGGTTCATAGATGGCACCTTCTCACCATCTCCTCATATGGCAGAAGGGGCAAAGAAATTCCCCCTGGACTCTTGTTTTTTTGAGCCGGAGTTTCACTGTTGTTGCCTAGGCTGGAGTGCAATGGCACAATCTCGGCTCACTGCAACGTCCGTCTCCTGAGTTCATGTGATTGTCCTGTCTCAGCCTCCGGAGTAGCTGGGATTATAGGCATGTACCACCACACCCAGCTAATTTTGTATTTTTAGTAGAGATAGGGTTTCTCCATTTTGGTCAGACTGGTCTCGAACTCTCGACCTCAGGTGACCCACCCCAAATTGCTGTGATTACAGGCATGAACCACCGTGCCCTGCCTTGGACTCTTTATAAGGGCACTAGTAGCAGTAATGAGGTCAGAGACCTCAAGATCTAATCCCCTCCCAAAGGCCCCCACCTTGGCCGGGCATGGTGGCTCACACCTGTAATCCTAGCACTTTGGGAGGCCGAGACAGGTGGATCACCAGAAGTCAGGAGTTTGAGACCAGCCTAGCCAAAATGGTGAGACCCCGTCTGTACTAAAAAATGTAAAAGTTTGCCAGGCATGGTGGCCGACACCTATAATCCCAGCTACTCAGGAGGCTGAGGCAGAGAATTGCTTGAACCCAGAAGGCAGAAAGATTGCAGTGAGCCAAGAACGTGCCACTGCACTCCAGCCTGGGTGACCGAGCGAGACTCTGTTAAAGAGAAAGAAAGAAAGAGAAAGGAAGGGAAGGGAAGGAAAAGGAAGGAAAGAAAGGAAGAAAGAGGAAGGAAGGAAGGAAGAAAGAAAAGAGAAAGGGAGGGAGGGAGAGGCCCTACTTATACTATTGGGCTGGGGATTAGGTTTCAACATATGAATTGTAGGGAGACATTAACATTCAAACAGTGGTGGTAAGGAATGAAAAAAGCACTGGACATTATTAATCCAATCTGTTAAGATAAAGGATTCCATCAAATATCTATGAATCTGCAGGTCACTGTGACAGCTGAAATTCTAAATTGGCCCTGCTAGTTAAGAGACAGGTTCAATGAACGTATAATTGTTTGGTGGTCCTTTTCCTCTTAGATGGTAGACATAAACAATGTATTGTGTGTGGTATTGGCTTGAATAAAAGATGCCAGTAGCCTCTTTCAGAGTAATTTCACATAGAAAATGTACTTTATAAAACCAAAACAGATGTTGCCCTCAGGACCTGTCACATATTGCTGTTTCCTTCTTGGCTTCATTACCAGGATTTTCTACTGGTATCTTTTGCCTATATTTCAAAGTTCTCTAACGTAGTTAACATTTCATGTGGCGTTTCTAGAAAAGTTTTAACAATGTCTTAGGATTTATTTTGCACAAACAAGTGTGGATGATTTAGAATAATTAAGTTCAAGTTCTGATTCTGTCTTTTTCTAATTCTGTGGTCTTGGGCAAATCAGTTACACATTCAGTCTTTGATTTCTTCTCTTTCTTTTCTTTTCTTTCTTTCTTTCTTTCTTTTTTTTTTTTTTTTTTCTCTGCACAGCATAGAAAACAACAAGAGAGTGGAAAGGCAGCCTTTGGAACGGGAAAATATTTGCTAACTATGTGTCAGATAAGGGCTTAATTTCCAAAATATACAGATGCCTCTCTACTTATGATGGGGTTATGTCTCAATAAACCCATCGTAGTTTGAAAACATGATGTAGAAAATGCATTTAACACTTCTATCGAACATCATAGCAGCCTAGTCTGTCTTAAACATGCTCAGAACACTTACATTAGCTTACTATTGGGCAAAATTATCCAGCACAAATCCCATTTTATAATAAAGTGTTGAATATCTCACTTGTTAAATACTGTAGTGAAAGTGAAAAACAGAATGGCTCTTTGAGTACGTGAATTATGTTTTCTACCAAGTGCGTATCTGATGCCAAGGCAATACTTTCTCATTCCTCCCATTCTCTAACTTCAGCCCTCATAATAGTGCTACCCGTCCCTACCCAGGACCTGAGAAGACAAGCTTGAGGATGGCCAATCTAAGATGTAGGAACATGGGCGTCAGTAGGGGGAATCTTTCTGGCATCAACAAGAGGATCTTCACCTGGGTAGCCTGAGAGTGGTAAACCAATCTCTTGCACCATTTTGAGTGACCTGGGAAGGTGAGTTGAGTAAAAATAGCTACTTTTGAATTTCAACTCTAAAATGGATCTCTGTACTTTAGAATATGTTATTTGAACTGGAAATATTAAACTTAAACCTTCATTTTGTAGATTCCATTCAGTTCTTGACAGGCTAACATTAATAACAATTGGTTGTCATCAAAGGAATAGATTCTGGAATTGGCATTATAAAGTTTTGGAGATGCATTTCATGAATTATATTTTCTGTTCTTTTGTGTTTAAGACAGTGTAAATTACCTGATTGTAGAGCTCCCTGAAACTCTGAAAATCAGGCTGAGCTCCATCTTCATCATTTTTCCCTGCGACTTCAAGAGGTTCAGACCTCTTAGTTCTGGTAATAGCATATGGTTACAGTTTAGTCCATGGTCAAAAAGGTTATTACAACTTTTTTCTCAATGAAATATTTTATTTACATTCCAACTTTTTAATACAATTATCTTTTTAAAGAGTTGTTCTGAAAAAGGAAAATAATTTATGCCAGAATCTGTAGAAAACATTTCAACTTACAAACAAAATATAGTGATTACAAGATGAATATTTAAATGAATAAAAATTATACAATAGATATAAAATAATTTAACAACATTTACACAAGGGGAGAAGAAAAATTCTTGGCATATTGGAGATGTTTAATATGAGCCAAGAATTCTGCGAGGCACTTTGTGGATGTTTTACCTTAGTCATTTTATGTCTGAATGAATGCTAAGTAATTTCAGCATCATATTACAGATATGGAAACAAAACTGTAAGGTGAAGCAAATGATAGATTGTAAAGCTGGAATTCAAACTTAGAATCGTCTTGCTTTAAATACATTGTTCTTTACATCAATATAATTCACTTATTAAGAAAGTTTAAATATGAGCAATAATATATTTTACACTAGGCCGGGCGCGGTGGCTCAAGCCTGTAATCCCAGCACGTTGGGAGGCTGAGATGGGAGGAGCACGAGGTCAGGAGATCGAGACCATCCTGGCTAACACGGTGAAACCCCGTCTCTACTAAAAAAATACAAAAAAACTAGCTGGGCGAGGTGGCGGGCGCCTGTAGTCCCAGCTACTCGGAAGGCTGAGGCAGGAGAATGGCGTAAACCCGGGAGGCGGAGCTTGCAGTGAGCTGAGAGCCGGCCATTGCACTCCAGCCTGGGCAACAGAGTGAGACTCCTTCTCAAAAAAAAAAAAAAATAAAATATATATATATATATATTATACTAAACTCAGTAAACCGATTAAACAATCACATCCCTTTATAAAACAAAGCTTGATATTACTTCTAATATCTTATTTTTCCAACCTTATGTTAGATTCAGGTGACACATGTGCAGGTTTGTTACAGGTAAATTATGTCTTGCTGAGTTTTGGTGTACAAATGATCCCATCACCAAGGTAGTGAGCATGGTACCCGATAGGTAATTTTTCACCCGGCCCCCCTCACCATGGCGCCCCCTTTAGCAGTTCCCATTATCTGTTGTTCCAATCTTTATGTCCATGTGTATTCAATGTTCAGCTATCACTTACAAGTGAGAACATGTGATACTGGGTTTTCTGTTCCTGCATTAATTTGCTTGAGATAATGGCCTCCAGCTGAATCCATGTTGCTGCAAAGGACATAATTTTGTTCTTTCCTATGGCTGAATAGTATTTCATGGTATATGTGTATCATATTTTCCTTATCCAGTCAACTGTTAGTTAGCAATTAGGTTGATTCCATGTCTTTGTTATTGTGAATAGTGCTATAATGGGCATATGGGTGTATGTGTCTTTTTTGTAGAACAATTTATTATTATTATTATTATTATTATTGAGTATCTACCCAGTAATGGGATTGTTGTGTCAAATGGTAGTCCTATTTTAAGTTCTTTGATAAATCTCTAAACTGCTTTCCACAGTGGCTGAACTAAATTACATTCCCACCAACCATGTATGAGTGTTTGCTTTTCTCCATAGCCTCACAAGCATCTGTTATTTTTTGTCATTTTTAATAATAGGAATTCTGACTGCTGTGAGATGGTTTCTCATTGTGGTTTTGGTTTGCATTTCTCTAATGATTAGTGATATTGAGTATTTTTTACATATTTATGGGCTATAGCTATGTCTTCATTTGAGAAGTGTTTGTACATGGCTTTTGTCCATTTTTAATGAGGTTATTAGTATTACTTTTTTGCTTGTTGAATTGTTTCAGTTTCTCATAGATTCTGAATATTAGACATTTGTTGAAGGCATAGTTTGCAAATATCTTCTCCCATTCTGCAGGTTTTCTATTTACTTTTGCTGTGCAAAAGCTCTTTAGTTTACTTAGGTCCCACTTGTGAATTTTTATTTTCTTGCAATTGCTTTTGAGGACTTAGTCATAAATTATTTGCAAAGGCCAATATCCAGAATGGTGTTTCCTAGGTTTCTTCTAGGATTATTATAATTTTAGGTCATACCTTTAAGTCTTTAATCCATCTTGAGTTAATTTTTATATATAGGTCCTGTTTTATTCTTCTGCATATGGCTAGCCATTCATCTCAACATCATTTTTTGAATAAGAATTGCTTTCCCCATTGCTTGTTATTGGTGACTTTGTTGAAGATCAGATGGTTGTAGATGTGCAGCTTTATTTCTGGGTTCTCTACATTCTGCTGCACTCGTCTACGTATCTGTTTTTGTACCAGTACCATGCTTTTTTGGTTACTGTAGCCTTATAGTGTATTTTGAAGTCTCGTAGTGTGATGCCTCCAGCTTTGTTCTTTTTGCTAAAGATTGCTTTGGCTATTTGAGCTCTTTTTTGGTTACATATGAATTTTAGAATCTTTTTTTCCTAATTATGTGAAAAATGAAGTTGATAATTACATAGGAATTGCGTTGAATCTGATGACTGCTTTGGGCAGTATGGCCATTTTGATGATACTGATTCTTCTAGTCAATAAGCATGTGATGTTTTTCCATTTGTTTCTATTATCTATGATTTCTTTGAGCAGTGTTTTATGGTTCTCCTTGTACAGGTATTTTACCTCTTTGTTAGCTATATTACAAGGCATTTTATAAATGTTGTGGCTACTGTAAATGGAATTACAACCTTGATTTGTCTCTCAGCTTGAATGTCATTGGTGTATAGAAATGCTACTGATTTTTGTGCATTAGTTTTATATCCTGAAACTTTGCTAAAGTCATTTGTCACCCTAGCCGCCTTTTGTTGGAGTCCTCAGGGTTTTTAGGTACAGAATCATAACATCAATGAAGGGAGATAATTTGGCTTCTTCAATTACTATTTGGATACATTTTATTGCTTTCTTTTGCCTAGTTGCTCTGGATAGGACTTCCAGTACTATGCTGAATAGGAGTGGTGAGAGTGGACATCTTTGTCTTGTTCACATTCTTAATGGAAATGCTTCCAGCTTTTGTCTGTGTGTTCTAATGTTGGCTGTGGGTTTGTCATAGATGTCTCTTAATATTTTGAGGTATGTTACTTTAGTGTATAGTTTTCTCAGGGTTTTTAATCACAAAAGGATGCTGGATTTTATCAAAAGCTTTTTCTTCATCTAATGAGGTGATCATATGTTTTTATGTTTAATTCTGTTTATGTGACAAATCACATTTATTGATTTCTGCATGTTGAACTAGTCCTGTATCCCAAGAATAAAGCCTACTTGATCATGGTGAGTTTCCTTCATCATGGTGAATTAACTGTTGATATGCTACTGGATTTGGTTTGCTAGCATTTTGTTAAGCATTTTTGCATTTTAGCTCATCAGGGAAATTGACTGGCAGTTTTATTGTTGTTGTTGTTGTGTCTTTGCCAGGTTTTGGTATCAGAGCGATGCTGGCTTTGTAGAATTACGTAGGCAGGAGTCACTCCTCCCCTATTTTTGGAATAGGTTTAGTAGGATTTATACCAGCTTTTCTTTGTACATCTCATAGAATTCGGCTGTGAATCCATCTGCTCCAAATCTCTTTTTGGTTAGTAAGTTTTTTATTACTGATTCAGTTTCAGAGTTCAATATTCATCTGTTCAGGGTTTTGATTTCTTCCTGACTTAGTCTTAGGAGGTTGTGTGTTTCCAGGAATTTATCTATTTCCTCTAGATTTTCAAGTTTGTATGCATAGGGGTGTTCATAATTGTCTCTGAGGAGCTTTTGTGTTTATGTGAGATCAGTTCTAATGTCACCTTTGTCATTTCTGACTGCATTTATTTGGAGCTTCTCTCTTTTTTTTGTTACTCTAGCTAGTGATCTATCAATCTTGTTGATTTTTTTCAAAGAACCATCTTTTCATTTTGTTGATCCTTTGTATGGATTTTTGGATCTCAATTTCATTCAATTCTTCTCTGATTTTATTTATTTATTTTCTCCTGCTAGCTTTGGGGTTAGTTTGATCTTGTGCTTCTAGTTCCTATAGGTGTCGTGTTAGACTGTTAATTCGAGAGTGTGTAACTTTTTGGTATAGGTGTTCAGCACTGTAAACACTGCTTTCGCTGTAACCCAGAAATTTTTGTATGTGTGTCTCTGTTTTCATTTATTTAAGATAATTTTTAAATCCTGTCTTTATTTTGTTGTTTACCCAAATGTCTTTCAGGAACAAATTGTTTAATTTTCATGTAATGTTGTGGTTTTAGGTGATCTTCTTGGTATTGATTTGTATACTTTTTCCACTATGGTCCAAAAGTATGGTTTGTATAATTTTGACTTTTCTGAATTTATTGAGACATGTTTTATGACTGAGCATGTAGTCAGTCTTAGATTATGAACTGTGTGCAGGTGAGAAGAATTGATGTTCTATGGTTGATGGGTGGAGTGTTCTGTAAATGTCTGTTAGGTTCAGTTGGTCAAAAGTCAAATGTAAGCCCAGAATTGCTTTGTTACTTTTCTGCCTTGGTCTCTCTAACACTGTCAGTGGCATGTGGAAGTACCCTACTATTATTGTGCTGCTGTTTAAGACTTTTTGTAGGTCTAGAAGTACCTGTTTTGTGAATCTGTGTGTTCCAATGCTGGGTGTGTATATAAGATAGTTAAGTCGTATGTTGGATTGAACCCTGTATTTTTTTTTTAGTGCCCTTCTTTGTCCTTTTCTTTACTGTTGTTGGTTTAAAGTCTATTTTATCTGATATACAAATAAAGACTCTTGCTGTTTTTTTTTTGTTTTCAGCTTGTGCGATAGATGTTTCTCCAATCCCTTGCCTTGAGTCTAGGGTGTTCTTACATGTGACGTGAATCTTTTGAAATAGTAGATAGATGAGTCTTTTTTTTTTTTTTTTTTTTTGTAATCCAACTTGCCCCTCCTCCCCTTGAAGTAGGGCATTAAAACCATTTAAATTCAAGATTAACATTGATACGGGAGGTTTGGATTCTATCATGAAGTTGTTAGCTTGTAGTTTCTATTGTGCAGTTGCTTTAAAGTGTCTGTGGGCTATGTACTTAGGTATGGTTTTATGGGAGCAGATTTTGCTCATCTCCATGTTTAGAACTCCCTTAAAGAGTACTTGTAAGGCTGGTCTAGTGGCAGTGAATTCCCTTAGTGATTCCTTGTCTGAGAAATACTTTATTTCTCCTTCACTTATGAAGCTTAGTTTGGCAGGGTGTGAAATTCTTGATTAGAATTTCTTTACTTTTTTAGGCCCCCATTCTCTTCTGGCTTTTATGGTTTCTGCTGAGAAGTCCACTGTTAGCCTGATGGGGTTACCTTTGTAGGTAATCAAGCTTTTTTTCTAGTTGCCTTTATCTAGTATCTTATTGATGATAAAATTGTATTTGTCCTTGGCCATATGGAGATGTTATTCTAACAACTACTAAATCCTGACTCCAAAATGTATCTCTGTATTTTATAATATGTCATTTGAAATAGAAATGTTAGATTTCTATCTTGTTGCCAATAGGAACTATGTGACTCTGGCACTGATTTGTCATCTATCTACTTCTGACTTGAAATTTCCTTACAAAAAAAAATCCGTAAGTAGAAAATTTAAGTAGGTATGTTCATAGATTTTTTTTCTCCTTGAATAATAGAGTTTCATAATAGTAGACAACATGTTGAGTTAGCAGATTTCAGGGACTGATTGTCCAAAATTAAGATTCAAAAGAACACTTGTTAGAAATAAACAAACAAACAAAAAATAGTTTATGTGGTAATCTGTTGAAATTTTTAGGCCATATGTCAACGATGAGAATGTTACCAGATAATTTATGTTGTTTATGGAACAGAGAATTTAGGATAACAACTTTTATATTATGTTCATTTATTAATAGACTATAGATAAAATTTCCTGCTATTAAACATGCCTTTTAAAACAAATTTTATTTAACTGTATTTTTAAGACTTTAATAAACTTTATCTCATTTGTCTCTGATATAAGCATTTACATATAATCATGTTAATGTATTATCTACATTTAAGTTTGTTTTTCACACCAGAGCTTTCAAGTATTTTTGTAAAAGAGTTGACACTGTTTTTTATTTAAAACTGTTTTTAAAAGTACTGCATCTACAGTATGTGATTGAATTTTTAATAATGATGCTATAAAGAAAATAGCTCATGTAAAATTTTAGTCATATTTTAATTTTAATTTCTAGAGAAACTTTTCCTATAAAATTTGTTTGACTAACCTATATGAATCTATTGAATTTAGACCAATATAACACTTAATTGAGAGCTAGCTGAATTTTATATGTTTTTTTCTTAAATATTTCAGATGTACTTATTTGTTTAGACAGAATTTTAAAGTATTCATTGAGTGTCGGCTGTATGATAGGCATCAGAAATAGCATGGTAAGCAAATTGGCACAGCCTTTCCATTCTTTGAGTTTACAGTCTAGTGATACAGATGTAAACTGAGTTATTCAGAAAATAATTTAATTACAAAGTAGTATGAGTGTGTAGCAGTTCTAAGAACATGAAATGATAAAACATGACAATATGATACAGCAAAAATATTCTATGAAAAAAGTAAAATTTTTGATCAAGGCTAACTGATATGTAGAAACTTAAGAATTATTGTAGCTTTAGTAAGACTTCAATTTCTGGCTGTAATGACAACTTAGAAAATAAGTCCTCTTGTGAATAATAACTGGAAAAACAAAATACTGAAACAATTTTGCAAAACACAGCTGAAAGAAACGAAACAAAAACTTTTTTTTTCTTTTTTCCGTATCAGCGAACTACTAAGGCAGTCAGAATTTAGAGCACCATGGCCTTGAAGAAATGATTAAATGCACTAAGGTAAAGCTGACATTTAGTGTCACTTCCCTCTGTGAATTATTTGGTGATTTATAAATGGCATAATACCTACACATTGAGAGCCTAAAGTTTCCTGAGGCCAAAAATTCTAGGAAAACAAAAACTGGATATCAGGGCTCTTCAGGAAGGATGGATTCTTATATCCAGGATTTCAGAAGAAAACACTGAAATACTAAACCCTAAGAGTAAGATTTAAAGGAACCAGAAAAAATTCCAAAATCCAGTCCCCTTCATCTGAGAGTAGATTAGGGTATAAGGTGATTTACCTTTAATCAAATTCTTCATCAAAAGCAAAATTAAATCCTCTATGGAGAATTTACCATCATATGGAACATCTACAATTTCCATTAAAATTTATAACATTCAATCAAAAAATATCAGGAAATAATACCAAGAGGAAAAAAGCACATAGGTGATTCATCTATCAGATGTATCAGACACTGTCCCCGAATTTACTGTGATTAATATGTTTTTTCAAAAGGTGAAAAAATACAGAAATTTGCCACAGATCAGGCATACAGAAATACAATAGAATAGAAATTCTAAATAATATAAAAAATGTAATTAAGATTGCAGTAAGCTTGGCATGGTGACATGGGCCTATAGTCCCAGCTACTTGGGAGGTTGAGGTGGGAGGATTACTTGAGCCCAGAAGTTCAAACCAGCCTGGGCAATACAGCAAAAACACATTTCAAAAAATAAAAAAAGATTACAATAAATGGGTTTAATAACAGATTAGATACAGCAGTTGAGAGGTTTATTAAACTGGAAGATAGCATAAAATATTGATATTAAACCATGGAAATAAAATGAGTAAAAAATACAGAAATCCAGCATAGAACGAGAAGCTACAAAACATACAACCCAAATATATAAAGAATTTCTACAACCCTATATAAATAAAACAGATAATTTAATAGAAAATTGGACAAAAAGCAGCTGAGAAGCAATATACCTATTTTCATGTTTTAGAAAGTAAGGACTTTCTGAGCAAAGAAAACAGCAACTTACTCTAATGAGCAGAGCTTGAAAGTCAAAAGATGACAGAATGGACAGTGAGAACACTAGAGAGATTAAACTGCCTGGAGGCATGTATTTACATTTCAAGGTAAGAGAAAACCTGGAGCCATGGAAACAATACTTGCCTTATCTCTCCTCCCACCCCATATAAATAAACATTTACTTACATTCCAAAAGATAAAATCCCTCCTACAGTCCTCTTCTTTTCTGAAAGAGACTTTGTTCACATTGGAAAAATTAGATTCCTCTCATTTTTCAGAGTAGTGTCCGGGGGTTGGTGGCATCTGGACAGCATACATATAAACTTCTAGGTTCCTAATTTCAGTGTTCTCCACTGTAACATTAGAAAATTTCTTGTATTGGCCAAGCAGGTCTACTTATCTGGCTCTCAAGCATTGCCCACGTGGGGTAAAGAATAGAACATGGAGTAGTAATGCAGTTATTCCTGTACATAATAATAATGTGGTCTTGCTCCAGAAAATTTATATTTACTTACAGAATACTATGAGTAAATACAAATACTAAAAAGTTTTAAAAATCTACTTAAAGACATCTATTAATAAGAGGGGATGTCCAAATGGCAAAGAAACATATGAAAGTGTTCTCAACCCCTTAATCATAGGGAGATGCAACTTAAAACTGCAACTAGAGATCACTGTTATAGCCACCAACATGTCTAAAATGCAAGACTGATGATACTAAGTACAATGGTGAGGTTGTGGCGAAACTGAAACTCTCAAAACCTCTTGACAGATGTGAATTAGAATGACCATTTTGGAAAATTATTTGGCAGTGCCTAATAAAGTTAAACATAGATGGCTGGACATAGTGGCTTACACTTGTAATCCCAGCACTTTGGGACATGGAAGCTGGTGGATCACCTGAGGTCAGGAGTTCAAGACCAGCCTGGCCAACATGGTGAAACCGCATCTCTACTAAATAAATAAATAAATAAATAAATAAATAAATAAATAAAATTAGCTGAGTGTGGTGGCACACACCTGTAATCCCAGCTATTTGGGAGGCTGAGGCAAGAGAATTGCTTGAACCGGGAGGTGGAGGTTGCAGTGAGCCTCGATCCCTCCACTGCACTCCAGACTTGGCAACAGAGTGAGATTCCATCTTAAAAAAATAAATTAAATTATAAAAACATAGAAATTGTTCATAATGATAAGTATATTCTCCACATAAGCATATATAAATATGCATTCACAAATGGTCATCATGGGACAGTTTTAATTTCCAAAATAGTGCTAATATTTAAAATCATAAACAGTAATATTGCCATATATTCAACAAAATGCCAATAAATATTCTACAATATACATAAATAAAACAATCATTGGCAAATTATTTATTCATAATTTTTCCCAATTGGAAATAACCTAAATATCCCTAAAAAATACATTAGATAAATACTGGTGTAATCATGTCATGGAAAACTAATTAGCAATGAAGAAAATGGGGTACTACTACAGAGAATTATGTGGTTGTATCTCAAAAACTTAACGTTGATCAAAAGAAGATGGAAGCAAAATGATACCTATTATGTAATATAATTCTATTTATATGCCTTTGATAAATTGGCAAATTTAATCGATGGTGAAAGAAGTCAGAATAGGGATTAACTTTTGAAAGAGGAATAGTTACTGGTAATGTACACAGAGATGTTTCTAATCTTCTGTTTAATGCATGATGGTACTGTTGTGTTTAGCACATATAATTTCTGTACTTCATATATGTTAATTGCACTTCATTTTTCAAAACAGTTTATTCAAAGTTGGTATAATTTGGGATATCAAAATCTTACATTTTATATAAAAATAGTTTAATAAAATGTTGAGTTCATATTATATTACCTCATTTTTATTGAAAGAAAGATGAAACTTCCAATTTTCTGGTTTTAGCACATAAAATATAAAATATTAAAACTTTTATATTTCAAAAATGAAATGCTTCCCTTGAAATATTTTTAAAATTAATTTGTAGCTAGTTTATACCAATTTGATCTTCAACTTGCAGGATGTGGAGAAGATGAAGGATTTATCCACTGTTTTCTAGAGGCAGAAAAGTAGTCAGAATGGCAAGTAGCTTTTCAGATTACAAATTCTAGGCTCTATTTTTACTCCGTCTTTAGAGTTTTGCTAAAACTTTTTTTTTCTTGCGTATTCTTCTCAAGAATATTAATTCACAGCAGAAATTACATGTTTATATAGGATGTTAAGTTCAACTGTCAAAAGATGAGTGTCTTAGTCCCTTTTGACTGCTGTAACAGAATTACCATAGACTGTGGTTCTTAAAAATCACTTATTTCTCACAGATCTGGAATCTAAGAACGCCAAGATTAAGGTGCTAGCAGATTTTGTGTTTGGTAAAGGCCTGTTTCTTGGTTCACAGAGGGCACCTTTTTGGTGTATGCTCACTTGGCACAAGGGACAAGTGAGTTTTCTGGGTTCTCTTATATAAGGGCACTAATCCCATCAAAGATTAGCTAATAAGGTCTCTACTATCATTACCTAATCACCTCTCAAAGGCTGCATCTCCAGATACTAACATAATGGGATTTAACTTTTAACATATAAATTTGGTGGGGGTGGTGGAGGGTCACACATTCATTTGATAGCAATTGGCTTCAAGGTTTATTACTGGACAACCTAAATGAGTACCATGTATATGACAGATGATTTTTTATGGTTTTTTTCAGCCGACCTTCCCCAGATCTCTGTGCTAGTAAAGAATAAAACCAGAATTGTAACCCAATCTGTCCCACTGTGAAGCCATACAATTCTCACCATGTTACATCCAAACCAATTTAATTTTCATTATGAAACTTGTCAACTCCAAATATGAAAATCTTCATCTATAGGCTGTTATAATAGTGTGTCTCATTATGTTATAAGTTGTAGATCTTATTTGTCTGTATTAAAACATATACATAGAAATAGCCCCTACTCAGGCCGCGTGTGGTTATTCACACCTGTAATCCCAGCACTTTGGGAGGCCGAGGCAGGTGGATCACCTGAGGTCAGGAGTTCGAGACTAGCCTGGCCAACATGGTGAAACCCCGTCTCTACTAAAAATACAAAAATTAACTGGGCATGGTGACAGGTGCCAGTAATTCTAGCTACTCGGGAGGCTGAGGCAGCAGAATTGCTTGAACCCAGGAGGCGGAGGTTGCAGTGAGCTGAGATCGTGCTATTGCACTCCAGCCTGGGTGACAGGAACGAAACTCCATCTCAAAAAAAGAAAGAAAGATGGAAGGAAGGGAGGGAGGGAGGGAAAGAAAGAGTCCTTACTCCTACAGGTAGTGATATGTTGCATAGTGTTTGGAAAAAATATCAGTGAAAATATGCTAGAAACCACACTCTCAGTCATGTAGAAATGCCAGCAAAAAAAAAAAAAAAAAAAAAGTTTATCATTCCTTTTCGTAAGTAATGTATACATGTTAACCTATATATATGAGTATGCCGATCTATATATCAGCATAAAGGAGAGTGAATAACATGAACATTCCCTGCTTGAGGCACTTTATGTAGTTTTTTTTTTTTTTTTTTAGTATATGTATTTCTTCCTAAATCCATTATAGAGGAACTCATTTCAACAAGGGCAAGGTTGTGATTGGTTTTCATAAAGATAAGGCAGGGTTTATAATTAAATTTCACCAGGGACCTACCATCCTGCCTCAGGGCAAAAAATAAAAGGGCTGACAATCCTGCCCTAAGAATATAATAAAGAGTCAAAATATAAATTCCTTTTTGCTAGAATGGTAACTGCAGATTCCTTATTGGGACTTGGTTGATGACATTTTTTTTTCTTCCCCAAATATCCCGTTTCTTTACAATATCAACTCCTATCCCCAAGGTCTTTTGAGTCATTGAAATTTCTGACATTAAGACAAAAACCTGAAAGCAGAGCAAGTGGTAATGGTGCCTATTGCTTAGATTTTTCCTTTAATGGGAGAAAAGAGGCAAATTCCTTTGACTATATTCTGCCTTTAAGTCTTCAGATCTTCTACCTTAATGTAAATTTAAAAAAGGAAAAATCAAACTATTATTTGACCCAGTGAGGAATGGCATCCCTAAATTTGACAGACTCTCAATCTCCCAGGAAACATAATAGTATAGCAAGGATGGGAGGCAGCATCTTCAGATTGTTCTCAAATCAGGAAATAACTCAAAGAAATGGAAGGCAAAAGGAGACACAGAGCACTCTAGAGTCAGAACAGTAAGACCTAACACAAGAGGAGCCATTCCTTTGATTACTGAGTGTTAAAACTGAACTGTATCCCGCTAAAAGATACATTGAAGTCCTAACCCCCAGGACCTGTAAATATCAGCTTATTTGCAAAGAGAGTCTTTACAGATGTAATCAAGTTAAGATGAGATTATAATCAGTTAGGGTGGGCTCTAGTTCAGTATGATTGAGTATCTCTTTAAGAAAAAGAGAAGAGACTCATGTCTATAATCCCAGTGCTTTGAGAGGGTCATGCAGGAGGATCACCTGAGGCCTGGAGATAAAGACAAGCCTAGGCAACATAACAAGACTCCCTTCTCTACAAAAAATAAAAAATAAAAGAAAAAGAGAAGAGACACAGACATACAGAGAGAAGATAGCCAATGTGGTAACAGAGGTAGAAATAAGGGTGATATAGCCAAGGAACACCAAAAACTGATGACCATCACCAGAAGCTACAAGGAAACAAGTAAGGATTCTATCCATAGTCAGAGGAAGCACATGCCTGCTGACACCTTAATGGTTGGCTTCTGTCCTGCAGAACTGTGAGATAATAAATTTCTGTTTCCAGGCCTCCCAGTTTGTGATCTTTGGCTAGGGAAACCATAGGAAAACAACATACCAAGTAACCCAGGATGTTGGCACAGGAAGGCGTCATGCAGTGGGTAAGCTATACTGGTATAGTACATGAAGCACACTTCAATTACTTCATCAGTTAAAACGAGGAAAAATTTGCATGTAGCAATAGGTCTTCATAAGAAATGACTCTTTGCTGAGAGTGTAGATGGAAAAGAACATGGGAATATGTAGGAAAAGACATAATCCAGAGTGGAAACACTTTCCTGTACCACCTAAGGGCTTTCATCAATTTCTTAGACTGGTATAGAAAAACTAGAAATTAATATCAAATTCTTATTTTCTTGCATCACTTATAATTTGCTTCAAACACACACACTTTAGTTATTTGTAAAATATACATTGATCTCATTTCAGCATATACATTTATTCACTACCCAGAAAAAAATTATATTTAAAACTACATAATATTTTAAGGAATAGAAACTTTCCAGATATCAAAAAATTCAATGACTGCACAGATTAGGTAGCCAACTTGTCTACTGCCAAGACACAACAGTCCACAATATGGGTTAACTTATGTAAATAGCAGATTGTTGGGGATGTTTCTTGGCAGTGTTGATTTTGTTTGCATTTCAATACTCCATATTTCACCATAGATTAATTCTGATTCCAGAGAAATTAAGTCCAGATTCACGTGTGCAAAATATATAACGCTAATCCATAGAGTTGAATGAGCTAGAGTTCTCTGTGTTACTGTGAATACATAGGGAAGAAAAAGTCTCAGTAAATATGGATAATTTAAATAAATCTTCACATGTTTAAAATTTCATATTTTTCCTACTTAAATATGACATTTAATAATAAAAATGATATATTACTCATATATTTAACAGCATAATCAGTTCTACATCACTTAAAAATAAGTTGTGAGTAGGTGTGGCCACTAATCTATCATCAAATATCAGTTGCAAAGAAAGAAATGAAGAGATATTTGCCCTTTTCCCTTTATGATCTATATTGGGGATAAAAGAATTGTTGAATTTCTTACGAAGTTATGATAATGGATGCTAAATAAACACGTGGATTACAAAATCATTCCAAATGTCAAATAAAACATGGTTGAACAATTTTCATAGAAACAAGGCTATTTTATATGATCTATTTTGCTAATTTTGATTTTTTTTTAATTTGAAAGTAAGGAGCATCTTTAATGGAAATGTTGCAATATATGATACATATTAAACATTGTAAAGACTCAATGCACTGCTGTAATTATAATAGTATTGAGACTAATATATAAAATATATCAAATATGTCTATAAATATAGTTATATGACTACATATATATTTATATATTTCTCTATACTTATACATATATATCAATGTAAATATATATAAATATATAGATGTAAAGTATATATATGTTATATGTACAAGGAGTACATATAAACACCTTGAAGAAGGCTTTTATGAAAGAGATCTATCCATGTAGCATATGTATTATATAAGTATAATATTGGGAGGCCGAGGTGGGTGGATCACGAGGTCAGGAGATCAAGACCATCCTTGCTAACATGATGAAACCCCTTCTCTACTAAAAATCCAAAAATATCCGGGCGTGGTGGCGGGCGCCTGTAGTCCCAGCTAGTCAGGAGGCTGAGGCAGGAGAATGGCGTGAACCCGGGAGGGGGAGCTTGCAGTTAGCCGAGATCGCGCCACTGCACTCCAGCCTGGGTGACTGAACAAGACTCCGTCTCAAAAAACAAACAAACAAACAAAAAATCTATTAATTAATTGATCAATTTTGAGCAACAGTTTTTTATTGTAGTCACAGGTTTAATAGATAATATGCCAGCCCTCTTTAAAGTTAATATTGATGTGCCTAAATATGTCAAATTTTATCATTGATAATGTTTCTGTCTATCTTTTTCTTCCCTAATCTATTTGGATCATAATCTAATAATAATCAAGGAACTGTTGAGTTCCCCTAAGGACTTAGCAATATACTGGGTATTTGAACATTGAAAACTGTAAAGAATATGCTTAGTTACTGTTGAGCGGAAATGCTGAGAGGTTCATTAGGCAGAATGAGTAACTCATCCATCAGAGACATCCATGGTAAATGATTTCTCTGACAGTTCATATGTTGAATATGAGAGCACTCATGAGAACATGCACACTGGATGATGGCACGCTAACTTTTCTATTACTCCAAAAGTCTGTTCTTCAGTAAAGGCCTGTAACTCTATCTTAAATTACCTGTCATGCTATACATAGCATAGGCTATAAATCTGACCAACACATTAGATCTACTGAAATATAACTCAGGTGATTAGATTTGTGACATGGGATCACTGAAACCCTATAGAGCACATGGGTCATCTGGAATTTAAGTCGTTAAGGGAAAATGATAAGAAAATTAGCAATATTCATGATGTTTGAAAAATCCTAATTTGCACACTAGTAAATAGCTGTTTAGAAATGACACCAAAATATACCCATTAGGTTACTAAATGTTGTGTAACACAAAAACAAGAGGATACATAGTTATGTTAATAAGAGGGATAGGCCAGGTGCAATGGCCCACGTTCATAATCCCAGTACTTTGAAAGGCTGAGTCAGAAGGATAATTTTAGGCCAGGAATTTGAGAACTGCCTGAGCAACGAAGCAAGACCGCATCTTTACAAGAAAATTTAAAAAAACAAATAGCTGGGTGTTATGATGCACATCTGTAGTCCCAGCACTTGGGAATCTGAGGTGGGAGGATCACTTGAGCTCAGGAGTTCTGGGATACACTGAGCTATGATCCCGTAACTGCACTACAGTCTGGGTGACAGAGTGAAGTCTTGTCTCAAAAAAAAAAAAAAAAGAAAAAAGAAAAAAGTGATATCATCTGAAAGAAAAAAAGACCCAGACTCAGTAATAAAGTGATGGCCTTTATTACTTATTCTAAATTATTCTAAATTATTCTTTCATTAATAATCCTACTGATAATACTATATGTTCAATATAAATATTTTACATAAATAGTAAATCATTTGTAATATTAGCTTGGTGTAAAAGTAATAGTGGCTTTTTCCATTAAAATAATATAAACATAAATCTTAAGCACTAAAATTGAATACTAAATACTAAAATATAAGCAAATACTAAGTAAATCCTAAAAGTGAATAATTTATATTGAGTTTAAAACGTTCATTACAATGAAAATTGCATCTGATCCAATTATAGCAATAATTATTACTTTAATGGATATATAAATAGAAATCATGATTTACAAGGACTTCTCATTCATGTTTGTAAACAACGTGGGGACAGATTAGTGTGAAATACAGTAGTTGGAAGCAGATAAGTATATGGTGAAAAATAGAAGAACAAATGAATGGGTGAAAGTAAATGTAAAACCAAACACAAACCAATGTCAGTTTAGTGAAATATAATTACATGAGTACTTTATTGCATGTGATTGGAATTTATGGAGCAAATGAAAGTTGGGAAAATTTAAACTGTAGTTGTTTTTTGGAGGGAGGGATTAACAGTTCCACTTGTTTATTTAAATCAGATCAAAATATTAAATGATGTACATTAAATTTATCTATATGTTGACAGATTATTTCCCTTTATAAGTCTTTCATCTCTCTATATATTTAAGATATATGTAATCAAAACATTATTGATATCATCAGTGTGTTTTCTATAGCAGTAATATAAGCATGAAGTCTTTATATTTTTATTGTGTCACTTTTTATATTTGGGGGTGATAATGATTACCTTTCAGTGTAACCATCCTCCAGCAAAAATAATAAATCATCATAAATAATGACATCTCCTAATGGATGCATAAAGAGAGAAAACTAAGTAAAGAAAGAAAACACACTAATAAAAAAATAAATAAATAAAAAATACATTACATAAAATGCTCACTTATACCACTAGTTAGTGATTTGTGTCCAGAGGATAAAAACTACATAGCTGTTTTTGAATTATTTTTTAATTTAATTTAATTTTATTTTATTATTTGTGTAGCAGAGTCTAGCTCTATCACCCTGGCTGGAGTGCAAAGGCGCGATCTTGGCTCACTGCAACCTCTGCCGCCCGGGTTCAAAGGATTCTTCTGCCTCAGCCTACTGAGTAGCTGGAATTACAGGCACCCGCCACCTCTCCTGGCTAGTTTTTTTTGTATTTTTAATAGATACGGGGTTTCACCACGTTGGCCAGGCTGGTCTCAAACTCCTGACTTCAGGTGATCTGCCCGCCTCGGCCTCACAAAGTGCTAGGATTGCAAGCATGAGCCACTGTGCCCAGCCTATTTTTGAATCATTTTATAAGCATACAAATTATTTCTAGAGACACCATTTCTTTTATTTATTCACTCATTTAATGAAGCAATCTAAAGCTCATTGAGTAGTTCCATGAGCCAGCCAATGGAATGTAAGTTCTTTGAGAGCACTCATTATTTTGTTCTTTGCTAACCCTAGAACAGAGCCTGGCACGTAGTAGATACTTAATAAATTTGTGTTAAGTGAATGAATGAATGCTATGTGCTGGCATGTAATAATGAAAAGATCATGTACAATCCATGCCTTCTAGTGTTTCCAGTGCAGTGGGTGAAGCTTATAGGTGTTCATAATTATTGTTACATATTAATGCAGATCTTACAGCTATCACCTAAGGCAAATAAAATTTTTGTTCAGCAACATTAAAAATAAGGTAACCCAGATGCAAGATGTCCAGTAGCTGTTTAGGGCAAGGATGGCATATGTATACATATGTAACAAACCTGCATGTTGTGCACATGTACTCTAGAACTTAAGGTATAATAATAATAACAACAACAAAATAAAAAAGAATTGTGAGACGTGCCAGATCTTAAATGAGTGGCTTCTTTCAAAGAAATCTCTTAATGTCTATGCAAAATGAGGGATCCACATGTCTTTTGTCCCTCTTTTCACACTTCTTTCACATTAGAAAAGCATCTTTACACATGAAGGCACGTATGGGCAATTTAAGAAAAATCTGGACTATGAGTCTCTAAATTGTGGAATTAAGCACAGATTGGCTGTTTACTCACCCTAGAAAAAGATTCTCTGGGGAAAGAACAACAATCAGGAATGATTCAATATCCCCGGGAAAAATTCAGTAATAAGTCTATCAGTCATCAGCTCCTAAGAAGTATTCCAGGATTCAGATCTTGGATGCACAATTTAGTATGCTTATTGAAAACTTAGAAGGAATTGTGAAGAAGCTCAATATCTCCAATTACATTAAAATGGAATATATACAAAATTCAAAGAAACAAAGATATTTTTTGAAGTGTCAAGGAAGAGGTGATTGCAAACTTTGAAAGTTTATAAGGGTTATCTTAGGGACTATAATCACAGTCAATTGTCTATTTTTATCAAGGAAAATGAAAAGGAAAGCACAGATACATTGCGTATTGCAATTACCTCATATTATGCCTTTTAAAAAATTTGCTTACAGAGGCCTGGCGCGGTGGTTCACGCCTGTAATGCCAGCACTTTGTGAGGCCGAGGCGGGCGGATCACTAGGTCAAGAGATGGAGACCACGGTGAAACCTCGTCTCTACTAAATTAAAAAAAAAAAAAAAAAAAAAAAGCCGGGCGCGGTGGTGGGTGCCTCTAGTCCCAGCTACTCCGGAGACTGAGCCAGGAGAATGGCGTGAACCCGGGAGGCAGAGCTTGCAATGAGCTGAGATCGCACCACTGCACTCCAGCCTGGGTGACAGAGCGAGACTCCGTCTCAAAAAAACAAAAACAAAAAACAGAAAACATTTACTTACAGTAAAAATTATATTATAAAACATGCATTTAGTGTTTTCAGCACTTAGTGACTTTTGGAAACTTAAGTGACTTACTTTGAGAAGTATAACATTTTCTTACTGAAGAATATTTGTGACATAAATATCCTTTTCTGGCATGGATAAAATTCTTTCAAAAAAGGCAGATATAGACCTACTATAACACTGTAGATTCTTTGTAGAAAGATACTTTATATTCTTAATTCTCTTTCCATTAATTCATTACCTCAGCAAAATTTACTCATTGTTTGTCTTTTACTTACTCAACTCTGAATGCTATGTTGCTGAGTTACATATGTTTTTGTAAACCATCTCAAATATTTAATGGAACAAGGGAGAATATGAGTTAATACACTGTAAACTTTTGTTTAAATGAGCATCATCTGAAGTATAGTAACTCATCTGGGGCACTTGGGAACTGAGTAGTATTAATATAGATCAAGAGAATCCATAAATTTTAATTTCCCCTGACTATTCTAAAGTTTTTTTTTGTTTGTTTTTTTTGTTTTTTTAATTTCTTAAGGCTAAGATTCGGGAGATAAATATTTGTTAATAATCAGATTAACAATACTAATCATAAGAATTAAAGCCCAATTAGATTTTAAGATGAGGAACTTTTGGTTACTAATTTCATGGTAATGCTCAAATAACATATCTGGAGAAACACAGGAAATTGTGTACTGCAGAGCATTGTAGGGAGAGAAGGCAGTTCACCTATACAATGCCCTTTTAGCTTCAGCAATTATTGATTTCCATGTTAACTGAGCCCTTCGAGAGCTCTACTTTAAAACCATAAGTCAACAAAAGTTACACAAATCATCTAGATTCTTACTAAATGAAAAGCAGATGTGATATGATTTATAAGATTAGGGTTGAGATGTATAAGCAGGATTCTTATGATTAATTATCCAAAGTAAACTTTATTATTTAAGAGCTATTCGACTATAAAGAAGCTGATATTTTTCCTCAACAACGTGGATTAGATTTACATGGTGTCTGACAGCATTGTACTAGTCATGCATTTTGATTTTTCTTTCATACTGAAAATCCTATAGAAATAAGGATTATATAAACACATTTAGGATGGATGCACTCAGGAGTTGAAATGATGGAACCAGTGACTCTATGACTATTAAGTTGTTTTCATGCTGTTAAATATTTTGCATAACAGTGGGGAACTGAGGTACAAAGGACTGTTTCAGCATCTCTTACTACAACTCTATTTTTCCCATGATTTGTACATAGATTAAGGTTAATGGTTTTTAGTCTTTTTCCATGTACTATTAAGTAGAAGGTAGTGTATACAAATGTATTTTTTTTTTTTTAATTCCAGTGAAAGTCAAAAACTGCAGAGAATAGGTATTAAATGCCTACCTATTCCAAAGAAGTGTGTTAGAATAAAGCCATGCAGCATATACTAAAAGGTAGCAACACTGGTCAAGCACCCTACTTTACAAGTTGTATAAGACTAGAAAAATAAGAGAGTCTTTCAAGTGAATTTTTGGAGTAGAAATGGTGATTTCCTGCAAGAGGGTGAGCCTAACATCTCTCTGCTTATCAGGATATTTACTAAGCTGTGGCATTGGAACAGTTGTGAGGTATTGCTCTAGACAACCTTAGAGCAAAAGGATGTGGGCTTAATAGAGGTTGATGCACATATGAACATACAGACTGATGCCTGCTTTCCTTCCCCTGCCAGAAGTCTGAAGGCAGGCCTCTGGCTGGAGCAACCAAGAAAGGAATCCTCTAAGGGAGGTGCTAGAAATTTCCCCAGTTGCCAACGCAAAGATGGCTGAGCTCTAGTGAGACTACAGAAGCTGAGTAGCTCATTCTAAGGAGACTTTGCTTTTCACTAAACAGGACAGATGATTGTAGAATTAAGAGGATTTGTCACAGGGTCAAGAGGAGGGTGGGAGGCAAGAGGCAGGAGGAGAGCACTATTCCTGTCAGAGAAACAGGCAGTGTGGTTATCACCAAGGGTGGATCTCTGCAATCCACAATGACTCCCACAAAATAACCAGCCTTTGTCATGAGAGTAGGATGCCAGTCATTATCAGCTAACATTAAACTGTAAACAGTCCTAAAACTACCAGTACTCAAATGCAATTGGTTATGGTTCCACTGGTTGGTTTTATTTTAGTCTTCCTAAATGATACATTTTTAAAAGATCCATTGGGGGGAAAAACCAACAACACTGAAATACATTTAAGGGAGGGTCTCAATACTGTTAAGGTGTCTGAAATCTATGCTTATGCATAAAGGACAACGAGAAAAATGTGGAGGTGATGGAAATGAGAAGTACAAATAATAAGGTGGGAGAGGTGTGAGTATTCTATTTATATACTTAAAGGGAGCTTGTTTCAGGGGCTGAAATTGAGATTGGGGTGAAAAATAAAAAGGTGAAAATTGTGGATAAATATAAATAAAAATATTTAAGAAGCAAAAAAAATCCATTAAAGGAATAACTTGTGCAAAATATGTTTTCTCCTATCATTGGAATTATCTAAACCAAAACTAAATAATTGTAATGGATGAGTCTGGAAGAATACCATTGACTAGATGATTTTTAAAAGGTGACTATATATCTTGATTTTCAAAGAAAGTTCTAGTTTTGCCTGTTGCTTTAGAAAAATTATTAATAGGGTCCTTTTATTTTCAAAAGTTTCTATAAGATACAATGAAAATGTGGTCACTGTACGTAAAAGAGACTGCCTAAATCTAAGAGTCTATGAATTTATGTCTTTGGTAAAGTCAATGACCTTCTTTTAATGATATTTCTCATACACAAAAAGACCGCCTGATTTACTTTTTGAGTTATTTAGAATCAAAACTGATAATATATTAGGAGAGACTTCAAAAGTATTACATACTCCATGAATTTTGTTGTTTTACAACTATTAATTTTTGCCATTAAATGATTTCATAAGCTAAGAGTATATATTTCCTGCAGCCATATGACTTACAAAATATGAGTGCACTCTGGGTGGGAATTTAGAGACCTTCTTTTTCAATGAAGAGTAAGACTCATCGGTGGCCAAGCAGTTCCATAGGACAAAATTGGTACTAGAGGAGAAAGAACATATGAACAGTGATGGAAACGGTATCAAACTACATATTTTGGGATTATTGTCTTCAAGCTCCCAACTGAAGAAGATGGAGCTGACATTAATAAAAGATGAAAACAACTGTTTTGGTTTTATTTGCTTGGCTATTTCCACAACTTCCATTGAGCTTCCTCTAAGAATGACAAGAGAGCTGAGATGTTAGGTTAACAGGAGAAGAAACCACCCTGATCTAAACTAACCACTGGTGTCTATACTCCAATCGTTTCATGATTTATAATGCAAAGACTGTCCAACTATCTTAACCACACACCCTTGGCTCAGTCCTTTTGCCTGCCAAGATTATATTTAAGAAATGAAGTATTTCTGTTGTCGATGTTTGTAGAAATAATGATAGGCAGAAAAGAGCAAACAGTTACTAATATTATCTACTGAAAATTAAACTAAAAATGTGGTAATGACTACAGTGTTCTGATATTCCAGTTTGTAGAAATAATGATAGGCAGAAAAGAGCAAACAGTTACTAATATTATCTACTGAAAAATAAACTAAAAATGTGGTAATGACTACAGTGTTCTGATATTCCAGCTTAAGTAAGGTAACTATACATCCTGTCGTACTGAAGATGGCCTTGGTTTCAAGCAGTTTTCTTCATATCCCTTACCGCCCCTTTTCACCTATGAAAAGATACTGATTGGGATCAAGGTGCTCAAAGAGAATGTGGCCCTGATCTAGTAACAGAAAGGAGAAAAACAAAATAAAACATTAAGCCACTTCCAAAAATTAGTTAGTTTAATAAGCTTTTTTGAACTTTGTCTTGTTGGGGCTCTTTTAGTTTCACAATCTATATCAGTTGATCTTTTGAAAGGCAGATATTTATTCGTTTCTCCTTTGCATAATGCATCTCCTTCAAATAGTTTGTATGTTCCCTGAGAGTAAAATTCACATCAAAATAGTACATCTCTCAACACATTAATATTTTCTAAATAAGCATTAAACATATGCATGAAGATGACTTGAGAGTGAATCCAAATTCTGTTAGAAATTTAGGAATAAACCTAGAAAGAATAAGTCTCAGTTTCAGAAGACCTGGTACTTGTATGTCCATGATTTTAAATTATGTTGCATCGTAATTAAGTATAAAGGTCATGACATTATTCTAGATACATCTTCAAAAGTCACATTTGAAATTATTTATGTCTCTAAAAATAGACTCAGTGCTGACATAATTCACTTTTCAGCTTAGCGTTTTTGTGGAAACATCTTTATTGTAATAAAAATTGAAGTGATTGACCTGACTTGAGAGAAATACATTTTTGTACTGTATTTAACAATAGAGACTTTAAATAGGAAGTGAAAAATAAGCAGCTGAATATAAGGTAATGGCAAATAACATATTTTTAAAATAGGCGTAGATAGACTTCTTTCTCTGGAAATATGAGATAAAAAAGAGAACATTTCAGGGGAAGCAAACATCACAATTTCAGTGTCTCTTAACCGCTAGAATTGTTTAACAGGAGGGAAATACTAATTAAGATTTCACCGCCGCCAAGCAATATTTACTGTAGTTGAACTGGATGAGTTTAAAGCGGCTCAATCTCATTTCCTTGTTAAGATCTTCATACAAAAACCCAGGCTCCTCAGATTTAATCAGAGGCAGCTCCCTCTCCTCCTGCTCTCCCCAACAGAGAAGAAACACATTTGGTACTCCACGACCTCAAGAGATTATTAATCTATAAAAATGTTCTTGCCCTCCTGCAAACTCCCAGCCTATGACATAATTATGATGGCTGCTGCAGCACTGCATTGCTGTTAAAAAGGGCAATAATAATGATGAAATTAAATCCTCTTTCCTTATGTATAAATGCAACACTTATTTCCATGCTATTTGGATAGGATCCATTCTTTTCCAGCAGCCATGGCTATGCATCATTCTTAAATGTACTATAAATCTTCTAATAATTAATAACTGCTAAGGCTTGATTCCTTAAAGAATGAATTTCTATGAAATATGAATCACCCATAACTGAATCATTTTTCCCCTTCCTCAGCTGTAAAGCTAAAAGGAAAGGGAGTGATTATCAAATATGTAAATAATAATTTAAAGATTCTCTTTAAAATATTTTGGTGTTCTAGGTTGGCTTTATTTTGTATTGGATTAATTCCTTAGAACTGTTCTTTGGTTGTCATTTTCAAGAGCGTATTTTGTTACATGTGGTTATTCAGGCACTGTTTTCTGTTCTACATGTGAATTTCTTTTTATTATGAGATTAGTATAGTTTATTTAGAAATAAAATGTTAAAGGAACTAAAATAAGTGGATATAGCATCATATATAACTGGCATTAAGTTTTTGTGGTATATTCACTTAGAGTAATTTTATACACAAATCTGTGTATCCATGTCTATATATGTCTATATATACACATATCAGTGGGATTACACAAAATATTATTTTTAAATTTAGTTACTATTACTTAAATAGCACATCTTTCACATTATTGCAATTTTGAAGCTATTGCTACTTTACTGTTACTTAAGAATTGCAGAATGTTTCTTTGAAACAGTAATTTATTTCACCAAAATCATAACTAATTTTTTAATTTGGATTTTTAGCCACAAAAAAGAGAACTATTAATATACCACATTAACATTTTTGTACATTTCCTAATTTGTATTATTTTAAGTTTTTATTTATATATCTTCCTTTTTCCATTCCTGTATCCCTCTATATCCAATCTATAATTTCCACCTTATCATGGAAGCTGGGGTTCAAAAAGGCTTAGTAGCTTGTACAAAGTTCCACAATGATGAGTGGTAGAACAAGACCTGTTTTCAAAATCAAGAAGTAGATCTTGCATTGTGGGTAGGGTTTGGAAATAGACAAAATTCTGAGTGAGTAATTTAGGTACAAGGATTATGTGCAGTAGCTGATCCTGGGTGAGAAAGACAAAAGTCTTGGGATAGTTACTCTAAAACTTGAAACATTTGTGGCTTGGCTTCTGCTTGGCTCAGTTTTACAATGAAGGAAGTTTTCTGCAAGTGAAAACAAATAACTAAAATTCTTCATTCTCAAGTATTCTAAACATAACAAATACTATTTAATAGCTGTAAGATTCATTTGATATTATCCATTCTATTTAGCTTTATTTTTATAAATAAGGAAACTGACTAAAAATTGTAAATGATCTTTCCAAAGTTGCCCAGATAACTTGTGTAAAATTATGTAAATAGTTTGGAAATAATATTACACAACTTGAAATATATATAATAAAAGCACAAAGTAGGAAGGAAGGGAGGGAGGGAGGGAGGGAGGAAAGGAGGGAAGGAGGGAGGAAGGAAGGAAGGAAAGAAAACACTGATTTACTTTGCCTTTCATACTTGGTGTATCAACTTGATGATGCTTTGTCTTTCATACTTGGTGTATCAACTTGATGATGCTTAGTGGTTATCTGAATATGAAAAGTATGTCTCAATGTATTTTCATTCCCTCAACAAAAATGTAGAATTCTCGAGAGAAGGGGAAGGTTAGGATGGGGGGATGCTGTTTCAAACAGCAAGTACTAAAATGCTTAATAGATCAATCTTTTTTTAATGTAGAAGTAATAGCCCTTAATCTGAAAAATAATCCTACACTCTGCTTGTTTATCTCTGTATCTTGAATGTGTTTGAATTGGTTTTCTCCTATGTTAGTAACTATGTCAGTATGAGAGCCCATTAAAACTTATCCATCACTTCTACCTTAATTGAAATTTCAAACAGTTTTTTTTTCTTCCCAGCATGTTGTAATATAGGGGAAGAATAATATAAAAGGAAAATTATACCCCACATTTCAGAATTTAGCAGTAAGTAGATCAGATATTTCCAACCAATGAATATGGTAGCAATTTTGTCTTTTAGCTTTTCTGTGCACACGTGTGTGTGTGTGTGTGTGTAATTTTTTAACACTTTGCTAGTGCCACATTAGGTTAACAAGAAGAACAATTACACTACAAATGATCCAAATATTTGTATTGGGAGCCAGAAAGAAATGTCAACATAGGGAGACAGTATCCTAGGCTTTAACCAGATGTTGAGCTCAAAGCTCACAGGCACAGTAGGCTTATAGAGGAGAGCTTTATAGAGGAAGGAGCTTTATAGAGGAGAGAAGGCAGATGCAACCCTGTGGCCTGGGGCAAGGCTGAAAGGAGTGTGCAGGGAGCTGGTGAGGGCCTAAAAGTGGCTCTTTGCCACTCTGTAAAAAGGAAAAGGACAGTGTGTTTCTCTTGCAGTCCATGCTGGAGAATGAACACAACTTTGCTTGAGGGCTTGCCTTACTTAACACAAAGAATGTAGTCCCAGAGGGGAGAATTTAGCTCAGTTTTGTCAAAGAAAAACTTTTTAGTGATAAATGGAATAAGAACTCACTGCTTTTAAGCAACTACTTCTAAAACAAGGTCGACAGAAGGATCAAGCTACATCAAACAAGTAAGAAATATCTAGCAAGGAACTTCCTGAAATGGTGAATATAACTGAAACTAAAATCCAGAATGTTAGCTTAAATTTCAGATACAAAATGTGATTGAGCATAGAGAGAGCGCCAAGTATCACTAATAAGTAGGTGTATTAAAAAAATGACAGATTAACACGATTCCCAGACTCCAGAGAGAAATCTACATTTTCACTGTGCATCTTTAGGTGTTTATCTGGAGTAAAATTGCATTGTCCTATTGACTTTTTTGTCAATTTCAAATATATAAGAAATTGATGATAAAATTTAGCTAAAGATATTAAAGCCAATGAAATGTTGTTGGTGACTTTTATTAAATTGGCACAAAATCTTTAATATGGTTCTAGTCTGTTTGAGGTGCTATAACAAGATACCATAGACTAAGTGACCTAAAAACAACAGAAATTTATCTCTCACAGTTCTGGAGGCTGAGAAGTCTAAGATAAGCAGCGGAGAGATTTGGTGTCTCTTGAGGACATATTTTCTGTTTCATAGATGACACCTTCTTACGTTTTTCTCAGATGGTAGGAGGATCATAGTAGTCTTCTGGAGAGGGTGGGATCTTTATAAGGAAACTAATTTCATTAACTAGGTTTCCACCCTCATAACTTCACCACCCAAAGGTCTTACCTCCTGGTACTATTGCCTTGGTGATTTGAATTTCAATATATAAATTTGAGGAAGACACAAATATTCAGTCCATAACACATTCACAGCTGTGTAACAGAATAAAATTAATTGAAGTAATTGTTTAGTAACCTAATCTAAAATGAGGATAAGGATAACATATATATAAAGACAGAGGTTGGCCAAAATAATCCGTTTATTTGTTGAAATGTGGCCAAGCTCTGAATTTATAATATCAATAAAATTGTTTTTATTTATGTGCTTTTAATTCAGCATAATGTTGACATTAAAAACAACAATATAGAAAATAATAATGCTGTAGACTTAATATTTGTGTCTCTAAGAGTTCATATTTTGAAACCTAATCCCAAAGGTAAGGGGATTAGGATGTGAGATCTTTGGGAGCTTATTAAGTCATGAAGATGAATCTCTTACATTCTTATAAAAGGGACCTTAGGGAACTCCCTTCCTCCTTCTGCCATATGAGGACACAACTAGAAGAAGGGTATCTATTGAAACCAACCCAATTGTTCTGTAGATTTTTTTTTTTGATAAACATAGAAATTCTGATATTAAAGACTGAAATTTATATTTGTTTTATCTGAGTTCCTTCATCAGGAAACAACCTCAGGTCTTTCAAAAAAAGAAAGTATCAAATAACTGAAACTCATCAGATCACCACATCCAGAAAAAGAGATGCTGGACACCTCATTTATCATGATTGCTTCCTTGCCCCTCCCTAGTTCCTGTTTTCTTACACAGGTATATTTCTTCTCTGGTATGTAAACCCTTAGTTTTAGTTGGTCAGGGGATGGATTTGAGACTGAGCTTCTGTCTCCTAGACTGCAGCACCCAATCACAGCCTTCTTCTTTAGTAATACTCATCATTTCAGTCATTGGCTTGCAGTGTGGGGAGGACCTAGACAGAGTCCCTGGTGTTTTGGTAACACTATGAACCAGAAAGGGGCCCTTAGCAGACATCAAATCTGCCTGCTCTTTGATCTCAGACTTTCCAGTCTTCAACACTGTGAGAAATAAATATTTGTTGTTTATAAACCACTTCTACAGTATTCCGTTATAGTATCTCAAAAGGACAAAACAAATGAAAAGCAAAGAAAGTTCAAACATAATTGTCAAACTATATTTCAATTCTGGAAAGCCTTTTAAATTGAGGCAGGATGGGATGGAGAGACATACAATGAACTGAAGATACACAAGCAGCAAATAGGTCAGAGATAGAAATAACCTTAAAATATTCCAGCCAAATGGTCATTTTGTGAAGAGAATGAACACCTAGAAAGGGTACTTGCTTTGTCCAATGTTATACTGCTACAAATGCCAGTTTTAGGTCAGGCCCTATATCAGAGTGGCTGTTTCCTACTCTCATGAATTGAATTGTGTTCCTCAAAAAGAAATGTTGAATTTCGAACTCCCAATATCTTAGAATGTGCCCTTAATGTTAGTTCCTCCTCATTAGCAGGGGATATGTTCTGACATCCCCAGTTGATACCAAATCCTATTTATATTATGTTATTTTAAAAAATAAAATATGTAACAAAATTTATTTCATAAATATATATGTATAACATAAAATTTGGATTACTCTAATTCACAGAGATTCAAAAGGAAAAATGTATAAAGATTTAAGACAACATCATTAACTCTGGGCTACAAATAAAGAAATATGTACTTATTTAAAATTGCAAATCCTTAAGAGAGAAAATAATGTCTGGAGCCTATTGGGAAAGTGATAATATATGACCTCACAATAAAGTTGGGGAATAAAACTTGGCTCATCTCCCTGCCATGCAAAGTATAGATATTTTAGTTCTTACTCGTTATCACCGAAGTTTATACAAAATTGACTCTATACACAACTTAAAAGTTTTTGATTTATTTTAACTCACTGAAATATAATGGCTACCTAGAGTAAATTCAGGAAATGTATTTATAAAATAAGCCAGTGAGTTATAAATAGCTCATATATAATGTATTTGATAAGAGGAAATATTGATAATTGGATTTTTTAAAAAAAGTTTAAAAGCAATATATAAGCAAAGGTTTAGAGAAATCACATAAAAGGGAATGTTGTCTCTTATCTTCAACTTTAGTTCTGGAAGGTCACAGTATATTGTTTGGCGGCAAAGACTTCTTGCATCAAGCAGACCGGCTTTGCCATTCATTAACTGATGTCAGGCAGTCTTTCTCAGCCTCAGTTTCCTCATATATAAATTTAATCTTCCTCAAAAATTTTATGTGGGAAAATGAGATAATGCATATACAATGTTTGAGTACAAAGCCTATCTCCTAGTAAGCCCTTACGCTTGCTTTGAGGTATTGTTGTTATTATGAAATTGAGTTTTATATACACAGAACATCAAATCATTAAGCTCTGTAATATTAGAAGAATGACATTGACCTTCTCTAATGATTCTTGTTTTTGCTTTATAAAGGTATTAAAGTAGTACAATTATCATGTGTCAATAAGAAAATAGTAATAAAAAAGATATTAAAATTAACAAATAGTGCACACCATTTAGTAGCAGTAACAAGCGTTTTTCCAAATATTTCTCATATAATAACTCATTCAATTCTTATAGCTATTCTATGTGGTAGCCATTATTATTATTCCTGTTTTATAAATGAGAAATCAAGGGACAGAGAGGTTCTTAAGCTTACCTAAGAATTTACAACAGATGCGAGTGTTGCCGCTGAGGAAACCTGGCTTCAGAATCTGCTTGTAACATTAAGCGATACTGCTGTTGTTAGAATGGGCCTCACTTTGTGGATCACTACAGAATGTGCTTTGTTCACTCACTTATGTGAAGGTTTATAGAAATTTTAATTCCATACTCGCATCTTTCTCTCTTACTAGGTAATGTTATTGTATTTTTATGGTTTTTAAATAATGTAAATAAGATAGTCTTACCTTCAGTCCGTTCAAAGGAAATGTTTGCCCACAGTTCTGACTTTTAGCTTCACTGTAAAAGTACTTTTATGCACCCAAAACGAACTGAAAAAGAAGACAAGGGTGTATTGCAGGGATACTTATATGAGGAAGCTCTTATAGTTTAAATATCTATGCTCGTAACAAAACAAGAAGCCAGGGATTATAATTTACAAAAGAAAAGAGGCCAGTCGCGATGGCTTAAGCCTGTAATCCCAGCACTTTGGGAGGCCGAGACGGGCGCATCACGAGGTCAGGAGATGGAGACCATCCTGACTAACACGGTGAAACCCCGTCTCTACTAAAAAGTACAAAAAAACTAGCCAGGCGAGGTGGCGGGCGCCTGTAGTCCAAGCTACTCCGGAAGCTGAGGCAGGAGAATGGCCTAAACCCGGGAGGCGGAGCTTACAGTGAGCTGAGATCCGGCCACTGCACTCCAGCCTGGGCGACAGAGCGAGATTCCGTCTCAAAAAAGAAAAAGTTGGTTGGCAACTGGGATTCATAATAAAACTGTGGGTCTGACCATAGGCTCACAGAGGGAAAACTGTATAGAAAAGAGGGAGACTTTTTTTCACCATATTATTTCCTGCATAGAGACCTATCCTAGGAGATTTATGCAGAGTCATATTTGTAGCAAGGTGAAAGGGTGCTCTGTCCTAAGAATCAAAGCCAAGGAAAGAATGAAGAATAGAATAGCAACAATAAGCTCCATCTTCTTATCATCTTGCATGAAAAGGACGTGAAAATGCTTCTGATGCTCCCATTAAGCACAATAAACTGTTTTAGGAGAATTATACTGAAACCATTTCATGTTTATTCCTGTTTAAAGGTAAGATACTATTCCCAATTTAATTAATTAATTAATTAATTTATAAATTAAATGTGTTTATATTTTTCAACTTTATATTCAGAATGTTTTAGTGATAGGGTTGATACTTGTTCAGAATATTTACTTGCATAGTCGATTTTCACATAGTTTACTCCCAAAATATTTTTAAAAAGCTGTATTTTTAAGTGTAATGAATATCCATCATAAAAATTGAGATAGCATTTAAAGTATAGAAAAATAAATATTAGCTGAATTTCTTTCACTCATACATAACCCTAACATGTTCATATACTATACATTGTCATCATGAAACTGGCCCAGTTGTCCCATAGAGCTGTTTACAGTTTTTTTTTTTTTTTTTGAATACACATGGAAATTGACCCTCCCAGTCTTAAAACTTGAGAAATTTTGCATTTGTCTTCAGTCCTCCCAGATAGCATCGAGGAGCTGAAACTTGCTAGCTCATCATATCTGGACAATGAGACACCATGCCCCTCACTAGTCATGATTGCCTAACTGACCACCTTTGACCAATTTATCTTCCGTACCCCTCCCTAATTCCTGCTTTCCCACATGCAGTTATATTTCTTCCCAGATATATAAACCCCTAATTTTAGTCAGTTGGGATCTGATTTGAGACTTATCTTCCATCTTCTCAACTGGATCACCTGTATAAAGCCTTCTCTGGCAATACTCATTCTCTCAATGATTGGCTTTCTGTGGGACAACCAACAGGACCGAGACAGAACCGTGGGTGTTTGAGTAACAATCACAATACTACATTATCCTAGTATAGACATAATTACATATTTTAGACTTAATAACTTTTAATAACAAACACATTTGTACCGTAATTTTTTAGAGCAATCCCATATTGAAGGACCTTGAAGTTGCTTTTAAGGTTTTCCTGTTATAAACAAGTCCACAGATAATCTTTTCACATTTTCCTAGTTAGTTCTGTAGGATACACAGTTACAAATGGTAATAGTATATTAAAGAGCATTCATATTTTAAACACTTTATTACATATTTTTCACCTACCTTCCTAAAATGTACTAATATTTGTTTCCCCCAATGTTATATGTGAATGCCCTTTATGAAATATCATCAACATCAGAAATAGCCAAGTATCTCTTGGCGAAGCCTCTTTTGCCCATTCCTGATGTCTATTAATTTTTTTTCTATAAATATTCTGGCCTTCTGGCCCAATACCTTACTTCAGTCCACAGAAGAACAAGTTAATAGTTTGGTGCTAACAGTCATTGATCCATTTTTGTGAAGAAGGAAATACTAATTTGGGAAATGTATTCTCATTTGAAAACTTACACTGTCAATTGGTTAGACTAGAATTATAGTCCCTCAAATCTTGTTGACTATGTGATTTCAAGTTAGAATTGTGTGAGATATGAAAAGTTGAAACAGAAATCCTTACTTTTTGAGGATCATACAATTAGAGGCAATGAAAGAAATCACACAGTTGTTGGCCAGGTCTAGCAGCTCTCACTTTCCTTCACTTTGTGTCCAGCTCATTTTCCAAACTGTTGGCCTTGCTGATCAAGAGTCACCACTTCTTCAACACACACTTAGCTGCAGAACTACAGAAGAAACAGCTCCCCATAATTTTTTTCACCAGCATCCCTTAATGGTCCCACATTGTTGGCTAAATATCAGATTGACAGGTTGGTGACATCATTGATTTTCCAACTCTCTCTTTTAAATACTCATTTCCTCAGTAATTCTTATGGTTGTGTAATGTGTAATTACTATAATAAATATCTTACCTGGTTCTCGTGTGATTCTCTTACCTGATTAAGGGCTGCCTGGTTTATATTTCCTCCTCTCCACCTGGGCCAATGAGAACTGATATGTTGGGGCTCTACAAACTCAAATCTAGCCTCCCATGGGCTATCCTAGGAATGTAGTTGAATATGGAATGAGAAAACTCATTTTGGTTCTCACAATAAGGTATGTTAACCAGCCAATATTTAATCATTAATAAAGGGAGTATGGTTGTTCTCTGTATGTGGCCCTACAAATTGTGTCAAGTTGGTCTAGAACAGAGAAAATAGGTGCTATCAACAGACCCTTTCTTCACCACTTTAAGGGTCATTCTTACTGTTTTTTTCAATTTTGCTGATTTAAGAAGCAAAATAAAATATTACTTTAAAATTTAAATTTATTTGAATATTAATTTTTAGTAGATATTTATATGTCGACTCACCATTTGCAATGTGATTTATTCTAAATGCTAGCTCATGCATTGTAGTCATTGTTTGATTGGCCTGTTTATTTTCTTTTTTATTTGACTATGTGAAAACTTATTTAATTTAGGCAACTGTTTATATTTGATGAATATATGCTAAATATTCCTCACTTTGTTTTATAAATTTCTTTATTGTTTTATGTCAAATATACAAAAACAAATAATAAAATGACAGATATTAAAACCTTTTGTACTTCAAAGGACACCATTAAAATGAAAACACAAGTCACAGATTAAGAGAGAATTTATATAAATAATATGTGATAAAAGGAAATAAAAATAAATATAAATTTTGTATCCAGAGTATAAAAATATATCTTATTACTTGATACTAAAAAGACAACTTATTTCACCAAAAAATTCAACAAAGAAGATATAAGAATTGCCAATAAACTCAGGGTATGATTGTTGACACTATTAGACTTGAGAGAAATTCAAATTCAAAGCACAATGAGCTACAACTTCACACCTACAAGAACAGCCGTAGTAAAAAAATAGACAATAACAGATGTTGGTGATAATGTAGACAAGCTGGAAACTCAAAATGATTCAATTACTAGAAAAAAATATGACAACTTTTTTTTTTTTTTATATACTTTAAGTTCTGGGATACATGTGCAGAACATGCAGGTTTGTTACATAGGTATACACGTGCCATGGCAGTTTGCTACACCCATCAACCCGTCATCTATATTAGATATTTCTCCTAATGCTGTCCCTGCCCTAGACCCATCGCCAGACAGGACCCAGTGTGTGATATGTTCCCCTTCCTGTGTTCATGTGTTCTCATTGTTCAAATATCACTTACGAGTGAGAACATGCACTGTTTGGTTTTCTGTTTCTGTGCTGGTTTGCTGAGAATGATGGTTTCCAGCTTCATCCATGTCCCTGGAAAGGACATGAACTCATCCTTTTTTATGGATGCATAGTATTCCATTGTGTATATGTGCCACATTTTCTTTATTCAGTCTATCAATAATGGGCATTTGGGTTGGTTCCAAGTCTTTGCTATTGTGAATAGTGCTGCAATAAACATTTGTGTGTATTTGTCTTTATAGTAGAATGATTTATAATCCTTTGGGTGTATAATCGGTAATGGGATTGCTGGGTCAAATGGTATTTCTGGTTCTAGATCCTTGAGGAATCACCACACTGTCTTCCATAATGGTTGAACTAATTTACACTCCTACCAACAGTGTAAAAGCATTTCTATTTCTCCACATCCTCTTCAGCATCTGTTGTTTCCTGATTGTTAATGATCGCCATTCTACCTGACATGAAATGGTATCTCATTGTGGTTTTGATTTGCATTTCTCTAATGATCAGTGATGATGAGCTTTTTTTCATATGTTTGTTGGCTGCATAAATGTCTTCTTTTGAGAAGTGTCTGTTCATATCCTTCGCCCACTTTTTGATGGGGTTGTTTTTTCTTCTTGTAAATTTGTTTAAGTTCTTGGTGGATTCTGGATATTAACCTCTTGTCAGATGGACAGATTGCAAAAATTTTCGCCCATTCTGTAGGTTGCCCGTTCACTCTGATGGTAGTTTCTTTGCTGTGCAGAAGGTCTTTAGGTTAATTAGATCCCATTTGTCAATTTTTGCTTTTGTTGCTATTGCTTTTGGTGTTTTAGTCATTAAGTCTTTTCCTATGCCTATGTCCTGAATGGTATTGCCTAGGTTTTCTTCTATTGTTTTTTATGGTTTTAGGTCTTATGTTTAAGTCTTTAATCCATCTCGAGTTAATGTTTGTATAAGGTGTAAGGAAGGGGTCGAGTTTCAGTTTTCTGCATATGGCTAGCCAGTTTTCCCAACACCATTTATTAAGTAGGGAATTCTTTCCCCATTGCTTGCTTGTGTCAGGTTTGTCAAAGATCAGATTGTTGTAGATGTTTGGCATTATTTCTGAGGCCACTGTTCTGTTCCATTGCTCTATATCTCTGTTTTGGTACCAGTACCATGCTGTAAAGCTGTATGCATCATGCTGACAATTTTTTTTAAGTTAAATACAGTTAGGAAATCCAAAAATTCCATTTCTAGGTATCTACCTAGCAAAAACGAATACATTTGTCCACACACACAAAAATATATATTTATAGCAGCATTATTTACAACACATAGACAAAAGTGTAAACAACCCATATTTTCAACAGATTAAAAAAATGAAATATATGCATAAAGTAGTATATTATTCAGCAATAAAAATATGAAATATTGATACATACACATCATCTATACAAATATTTTGCCACGTGAAAGAAGCCAGGGGTAAGAAACAATATATTACATGTTTCCATTTATTTTAAATGTCCACAAAAGGCAAACATATAAACACAGAAAGTAGACCTGTGCTCTGGGTAACTGCAAATGGGTGTAAAGAACTTTTTTAAGGTCATGGAAATGTTCTAAAATTGTATTATGTTGGAGATTGCACAACTCTGTAAATATATAAAAATCATTACATTGTACACCTAAAATTAGTAAATTTTGTGGTATGGAAAAGCTATTAAAAAGAGAAACCAAAAATTTAGTTAGTATCATTTATTTGGAGCTGAGGGATATAAGCATAATTAATCTTTAACTATGAAATGTAGATTTATGAAATAGTTACCTGATTTGCCCAAGAGCACTAAAAAAGAAGGTTAAGAAATCAATCATGCTAACACACTGGGTTCTAAATTCCCAGGGGACATGAAATTGAAATTGTAAATAATTATAATGTACTAAAATATTTCACTTTGCTTTCATGTATTTTAAAATAAATTATAAAATAAACCATCTATAGTAAAAATAATTAAAACAAAATAGTCTTATTAAAATAAATCCAACACAATGAAAAAAACTGAATCTATAACTTATTCTCTTAAATCAAGCTCAAAAGAAATGAGAGCTCATGCTCATATTAGATAAAGGGTACATGCACTATAAATGAAGTGCCAAATTTAAACTTTCTTTGGATGAATCTTTTTTTGAATGGAAAAATTCTGTATACACATTCTAGGTAGTAAGCTTGGTCAGAAACTCTGAGAACATGTGTCTTTGGGGATCTAAGCACCATTTACTTATCTTGCTTGAGATCATTTCATGATAGAGATCTAGGGGGAAAACAAGCAATTCGAAAGGAATAGAAAATGAAGAAACTAGAGAGGGAGGATCAAAGCATTTTTTATATTTATATATTTACTTTATTTATTTTTTATATTTTAATCTCTTATTCTGAGAAGCATATATATTTATTTTTAACCAAGGATTGTCTTTGAAAACCACCAAAAAAATAAATAAATAAATAAAAGAAAGAGGCAAAGAAACTTTCTCCATACTGCCTTTGAAAAATCACAGGGAAATGATTCAAAGCACCTTTCTGTACAGAACCTGAATAACAGGAGATAAAGGAATACGTGGAAAATGTTAAAAAAATAAATGCAATGATAAAGGCACTCTTTTTCAGTATTGTGTGCTACACAGTTTTCTGTTTTTCATTTTGTAGATTCTACTGTATAAAGAGGCATTTATTATACACATGTTCCCCTGTTCTTATATTAAAATTCATGCATGTCTTTCTCCTGCAATTGAAAAATAACAAATAAAATTTCTATTCTAAATTCTTAAAGCACTTTTATGGGTATTAAGGTAGCCCAATCTCCATAAGATGTAATACAGGTAGGCAAATATAATTTTCCTTAGTTTCTGTAGGAGAAAAATAAAAGATGTTAATTGATTTGGTCATGTCAGAAAGTTGGCAATATGTGTAGTTGAAGCTTAAAACCAGGTCTGAAGAGCCTAGTATTTAAAACAATAATTTTCCCTTGTTTTGTTTTATCATCAGAACATCACCTCCACAAACAGTATCACTTTATCTCGATTTAAAAAACAGAATCTGATGGTTAATCTATACAGCTGGTCACAAAATGGCCTGAGAACAAATTTAACTGTGACTTTCAATGAAACAAACTGCAGATTATTTCAGAAAATGAAGTAATTGGCTTAACCAGAAGCTTTCAATTAATTCTAATATAAAGTAAAACAGGATATACCACTAAATGGCTAATATTATCTGGTGTCAGATATTACATATAAAACGTTTCTTTTTAAAAATTTTATTGAATACACACAATTAAAAATGTGTATTTCATAAATGTTCAAAAGTCCGGTACACTTAGAATTGCACCAATATTTAACACTTAAATTTCTTATTTTTTTCCTTTAGGTAATATTGCAGATACCTAGTGGATGGTATTTTAAAGAAAATGTTTTGAGAAATGATTATATGATATTAATAGCATCCAGGAATAATTCTGAAAGAAATACAACCATTATTTATCGTGTACATTAAGTCCATTTTTCTTTCTCCCTTCCTGACCACCAAAGCAAAACATACCTACAGATGGCCATAAAACAATATATTTTTTCTTAGCTTCTGTAGTTAACTTATTCCTTAAGCTTTTAATCAAGGGAGGACATTGTCAGTCTTTGTTGTTGCTAAACCAAAACCAAAGGACTAATATTTAATAAGGTAGCTCATTTATTTAAATAGGAAACATATTATGCAACTAGAAAGTATCATTACAGACTTTAAGTGAATAATTTTACTTACTGAAATGAATTTTAGCAGTCAGATTGAAACTGTCAGGTTTAAATCTTTATTTTTCAATGATTCCAATTATTTTGAGTACCAAATGCTTTAATTATCTCAAGAAGGCAATTAATAAGCTCAATTTGACAAATCAAAAATGTTCGTCAATTTTTAAAGCATTAAAACATTCTTTCTGTTATAAATGAGCCCACTCCACAGACTTTTTTAAAACTTCTTATAATTTCCAAACTTAAGTGTCAAGAGGATGAACAATGTGTCTATGTCATGGGTTTTCTAATCTAGGTTTGCTTTTTCTTTAATCTACATTTGTCTAAGCTTACAAAGAATGTAGAAAATATATTCACAGTTAATTCTAGCTATGACACACAAATAAGGAAAATAATGTTTTATTTTGAAGAGCAATTTTGTTTTTCAAACTTTCCTTTTAGCTATCTTATGAGCTGATTCCTAGAATTAGCTTTATCACTCACTAGTTCTGACATAAAGGAAGAGACTTTTCATTATTCATGTAAAATAATGTTTTGATTAAATTTTATTCCATCTCAGAAGTGTTTAGTAAACTATTATCTATCTAATGAAAATATATTCCAAATAGAGTGGTCCCCGAAACATACTAAAAGGTCTTTACACAGTCCCTATTTAAATAACCATTCCCTACAAAGTCTCAAAAATTCCTAAAGATATTTGTAATCTTGATTTTATTATAAATTGGGTTTACCCCATAATAAAAATTTTAAGTGCATCAAGTAATTATATCTAACAAGATTTTCTTTTAAAACTTTAGTTGATAAGATGTTTTCCACCCTGCAGAGAACCTTCCTAGGTAAAGAAAGAAGCAGCAAAAAACGGCTAAAGATGTCAAAATGAAACTTCCCTTTTTGTATAAATTTTTTCACAGATCAATCCATTCCTTAACTAGCATATATTAACATTTGTTTTTAAAAATAAAGAGAGGCATTATAATACAGAAATATAAATTATGATACATTATCTTTCTTAGAAAATCAACTAAAATTAGATCCCTGAAAATTATTTTTTAATTCCTTCTTTTGGCAGCCAGTTGTGGCTTTAAATGTATTCTTTTATTCTTCATGAACCACAAAGAATAGGTATATATGCATTGAAGCATAAGTTTGGTTTCCTATGTCATTATCCATGGTTTGCATACAACAAATATTAAGAGCCATAAAACTATACAGCCATAGTATTGGGCTCAGTGACCTGCCCTGATAGTGAATTCAACAGATTGACTTTATGAAGCATAAAGCTGTGTTTTGTTTTTCAAGTTTATAAGAGTTAATAAGAGCTAGCATTCTATTTCTGTTACCTGTCTTGTGTTAAATTCAAAGCTGTGTATTTGCCACTTGCCTCAAAACATAAGAAAAATCAGTATTTGCCAGGAGTCATACTGTATAATTCTGAGACCAGAATCTGATTCAGAGGTAACTAGAAATTACTCATTGTATTCTGAAAAAACTAAGCGAAAATTACAACTGATGGATACAAGTATAGTAAATTGGATCATTTCCTATTTATATTCCCCACTACAATATTTAAAAAATGAATATACTTTTTATTTCATACTATGCTTGATCCCTGAATTAGAGAGAGCATTCGAGGGGGAACACCCAGCCAAATATCCATATCCTAATAGAATGCTTTCTTGCACCTAGGGGTCTTGGGGAGTAACAGGGTAAAGATACAGGGCAAGAGTTGCTTAATAAACTATTTGCACCGTTGAAAGTTGTGAAAGCCCTTCAAGAGAATGGTAGTCATTCACTCTAAATTGTCTCCAGAGCAGCAGTCTCACTGTGTCACAAATGCTTGTGAGATGTATCACAGGGACTATATTACAAATAATAAACAACTGACGTGTGAAGATATTTTATTTAAATAAAATCACTGCAAATTTATGATTGTCTCTAGTACTAGTTTGTTATTAGATACTCTAGCTCCTGAGCTGGAGGAAGCAGAGAAATTCAGTTTCCATGGCCTTTTAAGTATTTTTCTATACATTATTTTATGACATTCCAGAATATTCCAAATTAACTTCTTTTTGAACATTTAGTGTCTTGCAGCACGTGACTTGCATGTAAATGAGAACTATGCCAATCTGCTGACATTGACCATAACAGGAAGTAGGCTCACTATATTAACTGTTAAGCCAATGTAATGGCCACAACTATTGTATTAACTTCTCATCCTCGTTTACTTTTCCCACAAGGCTACTCTTTATTTGTGAAAAAAAACAGGCTGGTAATTGGCTGTTCACCTTTTGCCTGCACTTTTATCAAGATTTGTTAAATAAGGTTAAAGAAATCAAGATGAGATTGATGTATGAATCACTGTAACAGAGAAAACTGAGAGTCCCCTGGCCATTCATTTTCTGGCAATAAAATCTAATGCTGTTAAAGAAAGAAGTTGTGTATAATCCATAAGTTCCTGGTTGCAGTAATATTAATAACAACAGTGAAATAATAACAATTCCCAGGGTCAATTATTTTCTCTTACATAACTCATAGCGATTTAAAATTATAAATAAAGAATATCTACAGGTTTCTCTTCTGAAAGCTATTTTTTCACTAATGTTGAAGGCATTCAATCAACATGACTTGAACTATTTAAAAGAAAGTTGCCTAAAACACAAGCCTATTGACTTCATAAAAGTAGAAAACTAAAGTCCACATTAATCTCATTGCAATCATCATCTGGAATGCTGATAAAGATATTTGTCAAAGGGAATCTCAAGTTGCTGTATAACCTCCTCATAAAGTTCCTTATTGGAATACATTTCCACTGCAATTTAATATGGTTAAATTTATTCACAATAATAGCATAATTTTGAAATTCAATTGAGAAATTCTACATATTGGGTTTTTCTGTGATTTATTTTAAATAAAACCTATTAATTCACCATTAAAAACTCAATTGAATATTTTATTATGATGGAATATAATTCTAAATTTATGAGTTGCATGTACAACAATAGCTTGCATATCTTCAAAACAGTCAGTTTTATAATGTACAGTGGGATCACATGTCATGCATGTTAATGCAGGTATGTTTTATATCTAGTCAGTGCTGGTTAATTATTTTGTTTAAGAAGAATCTCTCACATAGCAGGAGACATATCTGTAAAACAACTATATTGTATATTTCTTGAGACTTTGGATGCAGCACACCGACACACAGGTATGAATCTAGAAGTCACAACAACAAAGGTCAATAATAGAAATCGGAAACATTTGAACCTGCAGGCTGCTTTTAGACTTACATCAGTTATCTTGTTTTGATACCAGTTGTTAGAACTTAAATATACAATTTGATATTGAGTTTTTTAGCTGTCAAAGAGAAAAAAATAATAAAGAAAAAAAAAAGAAAATACCAATTCTTGAAGGTAAGCAATTATTTTCCCTTTTTTTCTGTCTCCCAGAAGGGAATGTATTTAGAGGATTTTAACTGTTGTAGTTGTCAACATCCTTTTCTTCTAACAGACTTAAATGAAAGTAAAAAGGCAGACATTGGAACTCAATTCAGAAAAAGCGATTTGTGAGAGGCTAAATTGATGTGATATGATCCAGTATATAAATGTCGTTACCTGGCTTCATATAGTAATAGGATTTAGCCTGTACTTTAAATGATCTTTTTAAGATATAACTTCTTTCCAAATGGCATGTAATAGGATCCAATAGCAGATTGAGAATGACTCTTTAACCAGACTTGCAAAGCTGATTCTCTATTTTTTATTAAGATCAAATCTGTGAGTATTGGATGCCAGATAGAAACAGTAAGATAGAGAATAAATTGATTTAGTTGGCGGAAGGAGGTGAACATAAATAAGATGGAAACAGGAAAATAAATGAAGCTTTTTTGAATATAGGAAATAGACTAACCAGAGAATAAAGAGTTGGAAAACTATGTAGGTATTGGAGAGTTAGAAATATAATGTGAAACAGATCTATGTTTTAGGTGAGTTACTTTGCACTAATTGCCATGTATAAAATTAACAGAAAGAAGCTGGAGGGGCAGAATAATGTGGCAGCCAAAATTAATGCGCCTTACATGGCAGGAGATAATATCTTGCAAAAACAACTAAATTTGATATTTTATCACGAAGCTTTATTTAGTAATTAACTCATTTTTAGAACCACACATGGATATTAAGTCTCAAAATAGTTGCTTTCTGTTAGATCCTTATTGTTAGAAGTCATCAATGTTATTTCTGATGCAGTTATATTATCTTTCCAATTACCAAGAAGAAATAAAAACAAATGAAAAATGATAATTTGCCACTCGTGGACCATTAAACACAAACTATATATGTAGTCTGCAGTTGGGGACAGAAGCCATTGTGGACCAGTTTTCTTTTATAAAATTTCCCTCTCTTCTCAGAAACTTTGTGATACAGTTTATTTTATTTCTCTTGATTTGAACTTTTAATAAAACTTGCCTGATTCACTAATATGCCTTGTGTTTCTCAGTTTTAAAAATGTTTTGCCTTCCTTAAAATGTAAAATTTTTAAAGCTAAAAATATCAGCTATATAAATGTTTGCTTTGGGGAAAAATGACATTTATATAGTATCTTCAGTTCAATGTTATTTATTTATTTTTGCTGTTTCAACTGTGATAGTTTAGCAAACATATTCAAGGCCTAAACCTGGTGCCAGGAACTGTGGATATAAAAAGAGAGCATGTCACAAGCCCTGCCATCGAGACTTATTTAGCAGAAAATGTGAAGGTGTAAAATATGATTTCTATGACACAGGGCCAGTTTGTGGTGTGGACAATGGGTGTGTAACAAAAGCACATAGAAATTAGGGCTTGAAGAGGCCCCAGGGATTATCTAGTTCCCTCTCTATAAAGATGAGAAATCTGAGGAGCACAGAAGTTAAGTGATTTGCCCAAAGCCACATAGTATGATTGTAATGGAGTCAATTTTGAGAATAGAACAAAGAATTTTTTTTTTTTTTTTAAACAACAGAGACAGTGCAATCTCTACTGCAAAACACAAACCATTTGATTCAGGAGTTGGCAAATTAATTCAACACTTTAGGGCACAAATTAAAACTTGGTTGCTTCGCTTTGATTTCTTGCTCTCCCTCCCCTGTCTCTCATTTCCTTTTTAAATATATATATTTTTCCTTTTTTTAAGTATTCGATAATGTATTGGGGGTGGGCTGGGACTTTGAATAGCTATAAAACACAGAAAGAGTTATCTTGAAAAGTCAACTGATCCTTGAAAGTTGAATCCTGATGACTTAAGTTTAAATTAATCAGAAAAGTAGAGGTGAAGGGCCAGATTGGCATTCCCCTCTGCACCGCCTCATTTCATCAGTGTTCAGAGTTCCAACTAATTGCAATGAGAACTCCATGTACAGAAGCAATGAGTAGGGTGCAAGATGCATATTAATTTTGTAGAGCATTTCCCCTAGTTACATTTGTGTGTGTGTGTGTGTGTGTGTTTTTTTTTTTTTTTTTTTTTTAAATTAGAGGAGGAAGTGCTTGGTTAAATAGTTCAAGACACCCAAGGAACACCAAATGTTGCTGGGATTCCTAATTAATATGTGTTTTACAGAGAGGAACGCTTGTAAGTTTGAGAGCATTGGGGAGTTTGATGTTATTTTTGAAATAAATTTTTAATTAAATTTTCCTTAATTGAGCATACTGAAATTCCAGTAAAGGATGTCTATGAAGTACTCTTTGGGGTGTGGAGGAGATCCACAGAGGTGTGGAGAAATATGTGAACTGGGCTGAGTACCTCATTAATTCTTACAACACCCTGGGAAGAAGATAGGAAGAATAATGTGTAAGCCACAATTCACCGAAGTAAAATGACCTTGGAGGAAACGTGAAAACCTTTGATGTCTGGAGACTAAAAGAAGCTTAGCACAATTTCTTCCCACCAACCCTCTTTCTCTCCCTATGCTCTGCCTTGTAAATTAAGCAAAATTCTATGTATGGTGAGTTCCTATACACCCGTTTATATGGCAGAGATAGATTTTTGCAATAAAGTCAGGTCATATATATATATATATATATATATATATATATATATATATATATATATTTTCTTATCAAAATAAGGAATTTAACATATTACTATGTACAAGGCATTGATTGTGCTCTCTGAGGGGCAAAGAAAATGGCTAAGTAGGCATCTCTTCTATGTGTCTCTCCATCAACAGGACACACCTTTCATAATTCCAAAAGTATGCAAAACTCTGAAGAATTTTCAATTACTTTTCACTTAATGCAATTTCCATTAAGACACAAAATCATGAATCCTTGGGTTTTTACATAAGATACAGGGCTACCTGATGTTATGGTAAATATGAGAGACGCAGAGGAAATGATTTTGCCTTTAAGGCACTCATGAACTAATTGATAAGAAAGAAAACAGACAAAAAGAGGTGAAATGAATAGTTACAGACTACAGGAAATTGGAGAAAAGATAGGTCTGTGGTATGTGTTGGTCATGTAAAATAAACTTCATGGGCAAGATAGAATCGATATACAGTAATCAGATTCTTAAGCCAATCTCAACCTTCATTCTACCACTATGAGCCCTAAACTTAATCTTCTTAACATCTATTCTTGAGTTGTCACGCAAGTGACAACCACAAAATCTGACATATTAATTCTAGATGTCAAATCAAAATGAAATCTCTGGGACCAGGTTTAGTTGAAGTTGCTAAAGCAAGTAGGAAGATTTCATTTTGCCAAATTGAAGCGATTTGAGTCAGGCTTAGGGTACTTTCAATATAAAACAGAAAGTTTAAAATGTCATGACTCTCTTGCTTTTTCTTAGTGAAAATCATGAAAAACAATTAATAGTACAATGTGGTTCAAATACATGTGATACGGTTATTTCCCCTTTTTTCTGAACTTCCAAGTTCCTTAGAAGAGTATTAGTCATCATTTATTATTTTGTCTGAGAACACTGCATAGTTACCAAGACATAGATTGTCACTGAGCCATGAATATTTGTTGAAAGGATAAATATTTTATTGCCTATCTTTAGAGTAATAATTAATTATCTTTCATAATATTAAAGTCTTTGTGAACTATTTAAGAGAGCAAACATAAAAATAAAAATGAGAATATTTTTATTTTCAAAATAAATAATTTTAGTAAAATATTTACCAAAGCCTTTTTTTAAAAGCTTTAAACTTTTTAATCTGCTATTTTCAAAAGTAAAACTTGGTTTGCTAAGTGTAATATATAATTTTCTGCAATATATCCATTGCATATAGTAGGATGTCTGCACTGAACTAAAAGATATCACCATTTCTTTTATTTATTATTTGTATTGCAATTCTGTACAGATTGAAGCAGCAGAGTGCTTAGTTTTAAATAAATCACATTCAATTGGATATTTAATTCAAAATGCTAATTGAATTTTATGTTGAAACTTGGCACTAAATCTTTACAAAGCACAATTACAATTTTTAATACTAATTTACATCCTATTTACTCTTTCTTAGCCCTCACTTTCTCCTCTTTGATCTATAGGTTATGACATTCCTATTCAAGGAAACCTCTAAAACTCATTCCTGAGCTCATAGATAACCTTTAATATCATCTCATGCTAAGATTTAGAAGCCTATTCTTCCTTATTGTATAATGTTTTATTAAAATGATATCCTGCTCAAGTGTCTAGATACCACGTCAGAAGCATTATATAAACACTTATAGATAGATGTATGTTTTCTGAGCTTGAAAAGTATAAATGTCGATCTAAAATAATAGTAATCATCACAATAATAATGGTAATGCTACTTTGTATTTGTATAGCACCATGGCAAGCAAGCTACTTATGAGGTAATTGTCAAAACAAACAAAACTGGACAATAAGTAAGCCTAGAAAATATATTCACAAGAAAACTTTATTTTTAAAAAATCTTGTAAAATAAAATTTTAATGTACCAAGAATATACTGACTGTATGGTTGCCTGAATTGATATTTCTGGCTTTTATACCTCATGGAATTTTTATAGGAATAATAGTATGTGATTTTGCTATGTTTAAAATTTATAAGAGATATCAAAGAGATGTGCCATTCACTGCCTTTTTTATTAGAGCAGATAAGAATGGGCTATAGGTTATGACATTTCCTTTCAATGAAAATTCTAAAAATTGCTCTTTAGTGCACAGATAACCTACAATATCACATCACACTTGTCTTTGGAGAAAATTATTCTCTCTTCTTTTTTTTGTACTTATATAACACACTTGTCAAGGTGTCTAAGGAATGCACATACAGTATTATGCCAATTAGATATCTCTAGAGGGGTGTTTTTGATTTTCAAAAATAATACATTTTAAATGAAAATAAGGACAATTATCATAATCATCAAAACCATTCTGCTTTTGTTTCATAATTGCTGATTTCTTTAAAGATGTTCAAGATAGACATAGAGCCACAATCTTCTTCACTGAAAGCTTTACTTGGAACCAAGCCGGTCAGTTTACAAAGCTTGATGAAGGAAGCAAAATTAAGGGAATGCTTTGACATGCAAGGGAGATATTTTAAATCCTAAGATATTGCTATAATATCATTAGAGATGAGAAAGAATAAAACCAAGAAAGAAGAATAAATTGTGTCATAAAATGAATGATGAAGGATAAATATGGTGATATAAAAGAGCATAAGAGTCCAGTGAATGAAAGAGCAAAACTTTAAAACACTATTATCAATCACAGCAGACTGAGTGTGAGTGATACTTCTGGCCCCAGAAATAAGGGAAAACCTGGCTAAATATATTTTTCATCTAGTTATTTCATAGTAACAAGCACAGCATCAAATTTGACCAAATCAACAATAAAAGTACCCAAATGATTCCATAATTCCCTCTGGTAAATGTAAAATAATTGAAGTTACCACTGAAACACATACTCTACTTCCATTACTTTGAATTAATATATGGCAAAATAAGTTACAAATGTAAATATTTTATTTGTACAGGTTAGGATTTTAATACATACAGGTATTGGAAGGGATGTTAAAAAAGAAAAGACAAGGAATTTGTCATTTCCAGCCAAAGAGTTTGAGGAAAACAATTTGAAAACTAACTTGAGAATGTATATTTGGGGACAAATGATAGTGTCACAGTAATAGATCTTGTATGGAGAAAGAGCACCGTCTTTGTCAATGTACTTCAAGTAACATAACATCATGTTTAGCAAGTAGTCTCTGCCGTTCTGTGACCAAGTGGCCATTTCTATACTATTTCCCCATCAATTTGGACTTTATAACTTTGTAGCTATTAAAATTAGGAAATCCTACTTATCACCACTAAAAATTCTAGATTTGATTATATCAAAACATTGAATTAGTTTAATCGGTCGTAGCCTTCTCCTCACTGCCCTCCTACTTAAAAACCGAATAGCCATTAGAACAGGTATGGCAAACAACATTGACAAATACCGTTGTCATACTTAAGCAACACAGTGTGAAATGTTTCTCTGGACGATGAGAGGAAGTACATATACAAAACAGACTAAAATAGCATACAGTATTTTAAAATTTATATATATATATTACATTTTCTCTTGCATTCTAATTATAGAAGTGTTAATCCAGAGTATTGATTTCATATATCTCAGGTTATCCCTACTGAACCTCTATTATGTATTTGGACTATGGAAAATTGCATAATTGACAAAATAGGTCTCCGAAGTAATTTTCCAGTTACTCAGTTAATTGGCATTGCATTTTTATAAATCATTACTATTCTTCTTTTGCATAAACAGCTTGCATTGAGATTATATTTCGTAGCGCAGCATCCACATGAAATAGATGTGCTATTAATACAATAATATGTTTTATGTGTTATTATTAACCAGGATGGCTCTGTGGATTTGCTGTTATGCATATTTCATGTAATCATACAACATGTAGAAATTTTTGACTGGCTTCTTTTAGTTAGCATAATATTTCCAAGGTTTATTTATGCTCTAGTAATTATTATCAGTACTTTTTTCTTGCTGAAGGTTATAGTAATATATTATTGCTAAACAATATTCCATATTATTGTATGGCTCTACTGCATATATTCACCAGTTGAAGGACATTTAGATTGTTTCATACTTTGGCTACTATGAATAATACTGCTATGAAAATTTGTGCGTGCCCAAATTTTTGTGTGAACATTTGTTTTCAATTCTTTTAGAAATATACCTAGGATTAGAATTGGTGGCTTATATGGTAATTCTATGTTTAAAATGTTGAGGCAGTGCCACACTGCTTTAAAAAATGACTGTGCCATTTTACATCCTCACCAACATTATATGAGAGTTCCAATTTATTCACATTGACATCAACACAATATTTTTATCTTTATAACATTTGTCATCATAGTAATTGTGAAGTGGTATCTCACTGATGATTTTAATTTTCATTTTCCTACCGACTAATGATGATAAGCATCTCTCCATGTATTTGTTGGCCATTTGTTCTTCTTTAGAGAAGTAGCTTCTTAAAATTTTTGCCCATTCTCTCATTGAGTTGTCTTCTTGTTGTTGCATTGTAGAAGTTCTTTATATAATATTCTGCATTCAAGTTTCTCATCAGGTATATATTTGTAAATATTTTCTTCTATTCTATAGGTTTATTCTTGAACTTCGTGGTGTCTTTTGACACACAAATGTTTTTAACTTTGATTAAACCCAACGTATTAATTTTTGTTTGACAGTTTGTGCTATTTTTTGTTGTAACTAAGAAAACAAACTCCCACCCACAAATATTTGCTTTTATGTATTCTTTCAGGAATTTAATGGGTTTAGTGCTTACATTTATGTGTAACATTATGTCAACTAAACATGTTGAGTTAATTTTTATGGTGTGAATTCTGGGTTTAATTTCATTATTTTGCATGTGGATATCCAGTTGTTCTAGAGCCATTTGTAGAAAGACTGTTTTTCTCCAGCTGAATTGTACTGATACCTTGTCAAAATATTAGTTGGCCATAAACATGAGGATTTATTTCTGAATCTTTAATTCTAGTTTATTGATTTATATGTCAATCCTTATGCAAATATCACACAGTCTTGACTAATTAAATTTGTAGTAGGTTTTGAAATTAGAAAGTATGAGTCTTCCAACATGCTCTTATTCTCAAGAGTGTTTTAGCTTTTCTGAGTTACTCCAATTCCACATTAATTTTAGAATCAGCATGTCGATTTCTGCAAAAAATATAGCTGGAATTTTAATAGTGAATTAAAATCCCTAAAAATTTAGTTGTGTTCAATCTGTGTATCAATTTGAAGAGTGTTGCCATCTTAACAATGTGATGTCATTAAATCCATTAAAATGCATTTATTTAAATATTATTTAATTTCATTCAACTTTGTTTTATAGTTTTAGGTGTGGATATCTTACACTTACTTTGTTAGGTGTATCTTAGATATTTTATTTCTTTGTTGTTACTGTAAATAGGATTGTTTCTTCATTTCATTTTTGGATTATTCATTATAATATATAGAAATACAGTTAATTATTTATGATCATATGTCTTCCTCGTGGCCAAACACATGTATTAGTTCCAAAAAAAATTTGAGTGGATCATTTGGATTTTCTACATAAAAGATTATGTTATGCACAAATAGAAATACTTTTATTTCTTTTTTTCCAGTTTGGATAACTTTTTTGTTGTTGTTGTTGTCTAATTGTTGTGGCTAGAACCTTAAGTACTCTCTTCTAGAAGTGACTACAGCAGGCATCCTTGTTCTTGATCTTAGGAGGAAATTATCCATTCTTTCTCCATTAAATAATTTAGCTGTGGGGATTTTGTAGATATACTTTATCAGGTAGAGGATATTTCTTTCTCTTTCCAGTTTGCCGAGGGTTTTAAAAATAAAGTATTGGATTTTTGTCAAAAATTTTTTGTCTGCTTATATTAAAAAGATTATGTGGTTTTCGTGTTTTATTCTATTAATATGGCATGCTACCATGTACCACCATAGAACAATTTTTACATTTCTGGAATATTCTCACTTAGTCACATTTTATAATCCTTTCCACATATTATTGGATTTCATTTGTTAGTATTTTGTTGAAGATATTTTTATCTATATTCATAAGATAGTGGTCTATAATTTTCCTTTATTGTAATGTCTTTGTCTTGCTTTGGTATCAGGTAGAATTTAGTGAATAAACAATGATTAGATTTTGTTTAACGTTTTGCCTGAAGGTAAAAGGTCATGTATCCTGCTGTTTTACTGAAGTTCAGTACTTTCTGTTAAAGAAACAAGTTTCAGTTTTCAGTTTCTTCTATGGATTTGATTAACTGCTAGCATTCGGATATGGTTGATTTCTAGTTGTCTTGTTCTTTAAGATCAGATTCACATTGCTTCATCCCTGTAACATTTTTTCCTCTCTTCCTGAATTAATCTCCTCTCTATTCACTTTTTCAAGTCTTTAAAAAATACCTATAACATTATACAGAATTTATGAATGTCTATTCCCTCCATTATACCCTTAGATATGTAACCTTTCAGGGAAACAGCAAGTTGTTTAGAATTATGGGTTTTGCCCAAATTTGGGACATTTTCAGCTATTATTTACTTGAATACTTTCACCTTTGTCTCCCCTTCTCTACTTCTCTTCTCTAGGACTCTGATGACACAAATGCTAAATCTTTTCTTATACTCTAACATGTCCTTGAGGCTCTGTTCATTTTTGTCTCAGTTTATTATTTCTTTGTTGTTCAGATTAGGTAATTCCTATTGTGCCACTCAAGTTTGACTGATGTTTTCCTATGTATTCTTGTTCTCTCCATCCTGCTGTTGAACCCATCCATTAAGGTTTACATACACACACACGCGCACACACACACATATATGTATACATATACATGTGTGTATATATAATATACATATTATATATATATATATATATATAAGTTTACTTTAGTTTTCAGTTCTAAAATGGCCATTTGATTCATCCCTATACCCTCATTTATTTCTTGAGGCCTTCTGTTTTTTTGTTTCATTTGTTTCCATCAGGTTCTTAATACTCACTGAAGCATTCACTGAAGCATTTTTTTTGAATGTTTTTAATTTTTGTCACGTAAATTCTATTATCTGTATCATCTCAGTGTTAGTTTCCGTTGGGTTTTTTTTAATTCAGTTTGAGATCTTCCTGGTTCATACCATAATGGGTGATATTAAATTGAAGTTTGGTGTCTTAGTCCATTTGGGCTGCCTTAACAAAAACTATCTTAGACTGGGTAACTTAAAAACAACAAAAATTTATTTCTTCTGGTTCTGGAAGCTGGGAAGTTCATTTTCAAGTCATAAGCAGATTGGTGTCTGGTGAAGGCCCTCTTCATAGATCATATTTTCTAGCAGTGTCTTCACAGGGTGGAAGGGGATAGCTGGCTCTCTGAAGTCTATTTTAAAAGGGAACTAACATCATGATCAAATCACCTCCTAAAAGCCCCATCTTCTAACACTATCACACTGGGAATTAAGTTCTAGCATATAAATTTTGGGGGATATAAACACTTAGGTCATAGCACCTGGACATTTTTGGAATTATGTTTTCATACTCTGGATCTCATTTGAGTCTTGAATTTTAGTTGACTTCCTCTGGCCCTGCTTTGGAGGGAGGAATGCTACCTTGTTACAGCCAGGTTGGCTGGAAGTCCAGGTTCTCCATTTGGTCTCTTTTGACACTCAGGAACTAGGGCTAATTTTTACTTCTTGACTGAAGTGGGAATTTAGGGTACTTGTTAGCCATTTGCTGATAGTACCCTAAATGGCAGGGAGAGGGGCACCTTGTCATTAGTCTCCACAGGACTTCACTGACACTGAGAGTGCAAGGCTATCTACATTCAGTTTCTCTGACACCATCTTTTTGGGTGAGTTGGTCACCTTGGTATAGCCTGGAAAAGGTAGAAGTCTAGCCTCATCACTTGCTTTTGCTGAGTTGGGGCTGCAAATTTGTCTATGGTAGTTTACTGGATAGAGGGTTAGTAAGTGAAAAGTTTTCAAGTCTTGCTAGGCTACCTCCTTGCTTGCCTTTTGTTCACAAAGAGCTGACTTTTCTTGATCTACACTTGTCATTTCCAAGTTGCCAGCTTTTATAGTACCTAGTCTAGGATATATGAGACAAAAATAAAACTCAGGGAATTTACCACCGTTGTTCCTCTAGTCCTGAGTTCTTAGCAGTTCTGACTTATTCTCTTCACCATTCAGGGTAGTCTTACGGTTGTTTTGTATATAACGTAGGATATTTTTTTGTTGTACTTAGTGAAAAAAATATATAAAAAGTATGTCTGCTTCATCTTTTCAAAAGAGGCTATTGCTTAAGATCTGTCAATCCGTATTTCCTGACATTTTACATAGTGGCTACTAGGTAATAAATATTTGATAAATCATCGTTAAATAAATGACTTAGTAGCAGAACTTTATGTCTACCTTTTTGGGAGCCTGGAATCAGTTTCACTTACTTTTGTTTTAGGATGATGTTGTAGATAATCATATCTTCCAGGAAACAGCACTCTAGATTAAGGGAGGTGTTGCTGAATTTTAGAAATTTTTATCATTTCTTTCATAACATTCTATTTAAATAAAATATTTTATTTGAAAAAGAGCAAAACCCTTGTTTTGCTATTGTTGCTACCATCATCTGCATTTGAAAATCCCCTAAACACTTTACTCTTTAAGCATGTTTTTCTTTGTTGTACTGATTTACAGCTTCTAAATAATTTAGAGGATGTAATTTGTAATTAAGAACATTCTCATTCACATATGCAAATTCAAATGACTACTTGTTATGATCTTGCTATTTTTAATAACATTAGTACTGCTGGGCTGAAATTTCTTAAAGATCAGACTAATTTTAATAACTCAGTGTTCTTTTTATAATTGCCAAAATCATTAATTTTATTTTTCATTCCATGAATATTATTGGTTATTCTCTTTAATATTATGGTGCTTACAGAATACAACATAAATATCTTGGCACTAGTGATGTAATGAGAAATTGTCATTTAGAGGTTCTGTAGTCCTGGGAACCAGAAATAGTTTATTTGAAAGAATTCTTCACTGGGAATGCTTTGACAGGCAGGCCTTGATTGAGGCATTATTCCATCCCTTAGCTCCTTTACTAGTTTTAGACTAATTTGAACCTTTCAAGTACTATATTTAGTTTCTCCATTGAATAAATCAATTAAACTAAGTTCAGTTCAAGTAACCTTGTTTTCAATGAAAAATATTTGCCAGAAAATCATGTGATTACAGTTATTACACTGAGTTTAAGGCTACATATATAGGCTTATATATGACTGGCAAGTCAGCACAGTCCACTTCACATAAAATAATGTAGGTTGAGACAGCATTTTTGAGGCAGGAACAGAGTATCTTATTTAGAACAACAACAACATCACCACCACCAACAACTAAAAAGCACTTCAGATAGCTACAGATGGAAAGCTGTTTCCTAAAAGTGATAAGAATAATATGACTGTTCAGCCAGTACAGGCTATATGATATGTTTACTAAAATGTCAAATGGTGGAGTGGAGATACTGGCCGCGACACTCAGTCTCCTTGGCACTAAGCAAAGAAGAATTAGAAGGTACTTTGCTGCTGACTGTTCTCTTCTCAGGCTCTCTGATGCCCCTAGGACTGGCGCTTCCCTCTCAGGCCCTGACCTCCTCTGAGGAGAATCCTCTTTCTTCCTCTCATATCCAGCCAGTGGCAGAATAGCCTGGCTTTCTCTGAATTATCTTCTAAGCTCTTCTTATGACATCATTCTTAATTCTAGCTCCCTTCAGAGATTTTCTTTTTGATTCCCAACGGTGCTTTACAAAGGTCCAATAAGCTAGACGCTGCCTGTCTTTCTCCTGAAATTATAACAATCAATTCTCCTAAACCCGGTGTGGATACCTCAGTCTAATAAAGAAAATGCTGGGAAGTGTGACAAATAAATACAAATACAATATTCTTTTAATAACGATCTTGCTATTTCTTTGCTACTGATTTTTTTATATCTCAGAGATTATCTTTGTTCTTATCTAGGTGCACTGTTCCCTACACCTTCAATAATAGAGGACATAATCAAGATCTCTCATCTGAATGTGATTGAGAACATGTAATTGTACTCTCCCTGAATCACAGCAGTGACCTGAGATCTCAACTCTTGAGACATTCAAATTTTTGGCCATCATTGGGTATGTTTCTTCAAGTCAAAGGATTTAGAAAAAGAAGTCCTAGGTCGGGGGTAAACATTCTATTCTTCATTACAGTTTATTACTATAATCTCTTCTATGTGACAATGACTTGACTTTCCACTTTTCTCCTCAAGAGTAAGGGTCATTGACTTTTATCATATTGGAAGGAAAGCTTTAACTAAATAGAATGTGGGATGTGATGTTTTAAAATGTGAGATGCCTTTAAAAATATTAACATAGTGTGCATGTGTCTGAGTCTTTTTGGACTGCCATAATAAAATACCAGAGGCTGGGAGGCTGATGAAAAATAGAAATTTATTCCTCAATGTTCTGGAGACTGAGAAGTCCGAAATCAAGCCCCTGGCATATTTGGTATCTGGTGAGGGTTTATCTCCTGGTTCACGGATGGTACCTTCTCATTGTGTCTTCACATACTGGAAAGAAGCAAATATACTCTCTCAGATCTGATTTTAAAGGGGTATTACTTCCATCCCTGAGGGCTCCATCTTCATGGTCCAATCACATCCAAAAAGGCTCCATCTCCTAATAGCATCAACTTAGGGGTTAGAATTTCAACATATGAATTTTGAGGGGATACAAACATTCAGATCATAGCAATGATACTATTCATCAAATTCTGTCATGGAAGCATTTAGGTCAGTTTCTTGAATTTTAACAGATGATGATATTGCATAGCAAAATGTTAGCAAATTTTTAAATTCGTTATAGTGGGAGCGATAGACATTAAATAACAAAACTCCATAAACTAGATATGGTGAATTAAATAAGTTATAATGGAAATCTTTATTCATTTTTTCCACAATTTTAGTGTCAGAATTTGCCTTCTCTGCCCAGTCTTTGGGACTAAAAAGCCAATTAGTTTTAAGTTGTATCTTAAAAAGTCTTGCATTCACATTTTAAAAATTATATTTTAGCTGAAAAAAATATTCTTTCATGGTGTCATAAAAACCTACCTATAGATTTATTTTCTTACATATGCTACTTTCTTTCAGTATTTTATCTAAAACAATTATTGCAAAATAAAAGTTTGGGAAGATTTTCTCCTATGTTTTCTTCTAGAAGTTTTATCATTTACATTTCACATTTAGATGTATAAACTATTTAGAGTTAATTTTTTTTTTTTTTTTCAGGGCAGTGGCTTTGCTATTGCCAGTACATGTCAAATTCATTCCATGGACTTTTAGCAAAATCAGAATTTACTTATGAATGCCAAAAGTAAAAATTACACCAATTTTAATTAAGCAGGGAAGGAGCACTTTATCAAAGGCTATTACAGTAAAGTATAGAGGCCAGAACTCAGCCTTATCTCAACTCTGCTTAAAGAAAAGGCTGAAGAGTTTTAAGAGCTGGGGCAGTGGTGAGGAGAATTATAGGCCATCTGCATCTGCTAATCAGCTGTACCCAAAGGAAAAGTCAATTTTTTTCATATCTTCCTTACAGGAGGTAGTTTTACAACTTAGTCCTACCCTCCTTCAGAATCTGAGAAATAGAAACTCCACTTCTTTGATGATTACATTTCAAAGGGTTTACTCTCAGAAACACCAAAAAGATATTCTTCAGTGGTAAACTTGTTAAGAAGTGTTTTAAAAATTTACATTTCCAAAGGGCAAAGAAAGTAAATGCTCTGAGAAAAGGATGATCAAGAACCTGGCACAGTGGCTCATGCCTGTAATCCTAGCACTTTGGCAGGCAGATGTAGGTGGATCGGTTGAGCCAACAAGCTTAAGGCCAGTCTGACAAACATGGTGAAACCTTGTCTCCACAAAATACAAAAAAAAAAAAAAAAAAGAAAAGAAAAAAAAAAAAAAAGAAAGAAAGAAAGAAAGAAAGAAAGAAAGAAAGAAAGAGAGAGAAAGAAAAGGAAAAAAGGAAAAAAATTAGCCAGGCATGGTGGCACACACCTGTAGTCACAACTACTTGGGAGGCTGAGGCAGCAGTATTCCTGTAGTTCCAGCTACTTGGAAGCCTGGGATTGGAGGATCACCTGAGCCTGGGGAGATCAGGACTGCAGTGAGCTGTGATCACTCCACTGCACTCCAGTCTGTGTGACAGAGTGAGACCTGTCCCACCCCTACCCCCACCTGAAAATAAATAAACAGAAAGAAGGAAAAGGAAGATCAGGATCAGGCAGAGATTCAGAAGGAGGAAACCTGTCTAAAGTCTAGTCAAGCACAGGAGAATAGGAAGGCCGCCTTCATCAGGGATAATTTTATCTGTTTTAAGATGCCTAGTACATTGAAGTATTATTGTATATGTTTTGCCAAAATAATTTTGTAAGTTACTATGTTTACATTTCAGTGTGTTTTTTTTCTAGAAATTCCTGAAAAGAAGCAGAGCCCCTAAAATATTGTGATATTTTAATTGATAGAACTACTGAGTTTTAAATTGTACAAATACATTTTTATAACATTTCTTGAAAAGCCGTCAATGTTTTCCATATTACAAGGAATCTAGAATGTGGAGAACAGTGCACAGATACGCAGCCAGCATCACCTTAATACCAAAGGCTGGGAAGGCCATAACAACAACAACAAAAAAAACTACAGGCCAGTTTCCCTGATGAAAATAGATGCAAAATCTTAACAAAGTACTAACAAACTCAATCCAATAACACACTAAAAAGGTAATATACCATGATCAAGTGGACTTTATTCCATGGATGCAAAGATGGTTCAGTGTAACCAAACTGATAAATGTGATTCACTACATAAATAGAATTACAAATATATATATATATATATATTTCAATAGGTGTGGAAAAAGTATTCAGCAAAATCCAGCTTTCCTCCATTACAAAAACTCTCAACAAACTGGGCATAAAAGCGACATACCTCAAAATAATAAAAGCCATATATGAAAACCCCACAACCAACATCATACTGAATAAGGAAGACTGAAAATATTTCTTCTAAGCATTGGAACAAAACAAGAATACTTACTCTCACCACTCCTATTCAACATAGTATTGGAAGACCTACCTAGAGCAATTAGGCAAGAGAAAGAAACAAAAAGCATCCAAATTGGAAAATATGAAGGCAAATTATCTCTGCTCACTGGAGATATGATCTTATAACTAGAAAACCCTAAAGACTCTTCCAAAAAAATCCCAGATTTTGTAAATGACTTTAGGGTAGTTTCTAGGTACCAAATCAATTTAGAAAAATCAGTAGCATGCTTATACACCAATAATTATCAAACTGAGACAAAATTATTAACTTAATCCCATTTATAATAGCTACAAAGAAAAAGCTACCTAGAAATCCATTTAATTAAGGAGACGAAAAATCTCTACAGAAATAACTACAAAAAGCTGATGAAAAAATGTAGAGGATACTTCAAATGAAAACACATTCCATGCTCATGTATTAGGACAACTAATATCATTATAATAACCATACTTCCTAAAGTAACCTGCAGATTTAATGCAAGTCCCATTAAGTTACCAATGTCATTGTTTACAGAATTAGAAGAAACAATTTTAAAATTTATATAGAATCAAAAAAGTGCCTGAAGAGCCAAAGCAATCCTAAGCAAAAACAAGCTGAAGGTGTCACCCTATCTGACTGAAAACTATGCTGCAAGGCTATAGTAACCAAAACAGTATGGTACTGGTAAAAAAATAGACACATAGATCAGTGGAACAGAATAGTGATGCCTGAAATAAAGCTACATACCTGCAACCAATTAATGTTTGACAAAGTCAGCAGAAATACACACTGGGTAAAGGACACCATTTTTAATAAATGGTGCTGGAAAAATTAAAGAGCTGTAAGCAAAAGAATGAAAGTGGACCCATACTTCTTGCCATATATAACAATTAAGTCAAGATAGATTAAAGACCTAAACATAAGATCTGAAATTACAAAAATTCTAGAAGAATATCTAGAAATAACTCTCCTGGACATTGGCCTCAGCAAGTAATTTATGACTGAGTTTTCAAAAGGAAATGCAACAAAAACAAAAATAGACAAATAGAATTTAAACTAAAATGCTTTTGTACAGCAAAGCAAATAGTTAACATATTAAACCAACAACCTACAGAATGAGAAAAAATATTTACAAGTTACTCATCCAAAAAAAGGCCCAGAATCTACAAGGAACTCGAAAAAAAACAATAACCCTATTAAAATGGGCAAAGGATATGAAAAGACATTATTTAAAAGAAGATACACAAGAGGCCAACAAACATGATGAAGTGCTCAACATCACTAATTATCAGAGAAACGCAAATTAAAACCACAATGAGATACCATCTTACACCAGCCAGAATGGATATTACTAAAAAGTCAAAAAGCAACACATGTTGGCAAGTATTGTAGGAAAAGAAAATGCTTATACACTTTTGGTAGGAATGTAAATTGGTACAGCTTCTGTGGAAAACGGTATAAAGATTTCTTGAATAACTAAACTAGAGCTACTCTTTGATCCAGCAATCCCACTACTGGGTCTCTACTGAAAGGAAAGAAATAATTATATAAAAAAGACAACTCCCTTGGTATGTGTATAGCAACACTATTCACAATAGCAAAGTAGGTGGTCAGTCTACACATCCATCAGTGGATGACTGGATTAAAAATAGTGTATACACATATACAGACACATCATGGAATACTACTCTACCAGAGAAAAGAATAAAATCATGTATTTTGCAGGAACATGGATGGAACTGAAGACCATTATGCTAAGGGAAATAACTCAGAAACAGAAGCCCCAAAACCATGTAATCTCACATATAAGTGGGAACTAAACAATGGGTACACATGGACATACAGAGTGGACTAACAGACACTGGAGACTCCAAATGATAGAAGGGTGGGAGGTTGGTGAGGGATGAAATACTACCTATTGGGTACCATGAACATTATTTGGGTGATGAGCACACTAAAAGGCCAGACTTCACCACTATGTAATATATCCATGTAACACAATTGTACTTTTATCCCTAAATCTGTTAAATAAATAAATATATCACATTCCATATCAACTCTAATTTTTCCAGACTGCATCACATAATAGCTCCATATCTTTTCCCATTGAATCATTTTCACTTTCCTTTGCCTTTCTTAAATATTATGAATATGTTAGACTTTGTCTTCTGCTGTCATTAAATATTGGCATCACTAAGGATTAGAATTGTTTGTAACTAACAAAACCATTACAAATGACAAAGATGTATTGTTAAGTATATTGGGCTGGGTAATGGAAACAAAGGTAGAAGTGTATATGAGATTCAGGAAAAAAAATAGAGAGAAAGCCTAAAAATCCTTTATGTCTCAAGCAGTTTCCACTCTTGGGTCCCACTTCTCTGCTACCCTCTCTCTCACTCGCTTTGTCCTTCTCTATCTTACTCTCTCCCTGGACCAATTTCCCCTGTATTCCAATCTACATGGTAGAACCATACAATTACACATATCTGTGACCCCTCCAGAGTTGGTTAAGTCCTCTTGTTCCTATAGCACCCATACTTCCCACTTCCCTTGTAGTTATTAATTTATTGTCTAACTTTTCCTATTGTCTCACAGAGGACTTCTGGGTCATCTAATAGCAGTTACTAATTTATTGTCTAACTTTTCCTGTTGTCTCACTGAGAACTTCGGGTCATTTAATATGCAGAGTGGTTCATTTTCATAGTAGCAATCATATATTTTAAATCAAAACCAGGCATGTATGATGTGAGATACAATCTGATGATGGGCTACATATTTGAAGTTATGAATGTCCATGAATATCTGATTGATTTGGTCTTATATTATGTAACCACCAATGAAGTGCTATTTATCCTTCCACCAGTCACAGAGCCCTACCTTCACCACATTTTTTTTTCTTGTTTATCTCCTATTTATTTGTTAGGTCTCAGCTTAAGCAATCTATTCCAAATTTTGTGTTCCTAAAATGTCACTGAATGTTGAATTTTCCCTCCCCTCCTATATTGCTATTTGTTATTGTATTCTGCCTCTGTCCTGAGGCTGGTGGGGACCGTTTCCTTTTAGTTACTTACTACTGTGCTGAGTGCATCATTAGCACTCAATAAATTAAAACAATAATGATACAGCTCATCATCATAATTATCTTTATTCCCTTAGGCAGATCCAACAGGGAATGAGAAAACTCAGATGCTGCTCTGTTTTCTATAAATGCCCTCTACCATGTCTGAGGACATGAAAGGAGTCTTTCACTCCACTTACTTATAAAAAACAGTAACAGTGGTGATCATTGAGGGCAAACTCCTTCAGGTTTACATGAAAATAAGATAACATGGCCTGGTTTCTGTTTCCACTCCTGAAGCACATATTGTCTTTACCATTTATGTAACATGTCATATTATTCTTCCACTTTACTTACAAATAAATTATTATGCCCTTAAGGGAAAAGAAATAAAATTTGATCCCACTTCATACCAATGGCTGTCATTAGCAGATTCTCAGTAAACAATCATTATAAATTATGGATAAAAATTATGGTAGAGTCGATGTGTATTAATTCATTTATAGGGACAACCATTTCCATTTATGAGATCTGATAAACCATGAGCTCCTAGTAGTCTGTGAGCTCCAATGAGTACACATTTGCTTAATCACCTATATAGGTGGCTTTATCACTATCAATGATTGCTCTGGTGAACCATAAACACTTGGCACATAACTTATTATCTTCTTTTTTTATTTCTAGCTGTGACACCATTTGTGGTCATGTAATAACTATGTGGAGAACCTCTCTCTAATATCTTGTCTTAAAAAGCAGCTTGAGCCACCCAGTTCCAGTAATTTTCACTCAAGTGTATTTTAGCCACTGACTCTTCATAGCCACAGCCTGTGGGTTAACATGTTTCTCCACCTCAGACAGATAAAATGCAAATATCACTTCCTGATGTAATTGCTTATCCCTTCCATCTCATACCTTCAGTTCATTAACAGTTGTTCTTTAACCTCCTCAAAATCTCCAGTTTGTTGATAATTCCCTTCCCACAAGGCCAAAGGTCTTCTTCTTCTGGTTTTATTCCCCTACTTGAGCATCATAGACGAAGATCATCAGACCTGCTTCATTACTTTGCACATTAGTTTTCATTCCTCTTTTACCCAAAATACCTAATCCTAGAATTATCTATAATCAGTCCTCCCCTCTGGTATATCTAATCTTTGAAATTACTCAGCTTTGTGAGTGGGTGATATTCTAAATTGATATTTCTAACCTTAGATTGAACTTCAGTGCTGCATATCATTTTTTTGCCTGTTATCTATAATTCTTTCTTAGAACTATTCTGTTAGTCTTAGCCAACCCCGTATTTTTACACTCAGAAACTTGTTTTGCTTTCTATATTAAGAAATATAATATCTGTATTATATACTGAGAAACATCCCACCTATTCCCTTATCTGTATCACTCCCAGCCATAATTTCTTCCCTCCAGGCTAAGTAAATAAGACTGCCACACCTTTACTTTCAATCCTATAGGCTCTCATCTCTTACACCTTGTTTTATAATGTAGCTCTCTACCAATGTCTTATATATTTTAGTCTTTATTTTTAATACTGGAAACTGCTTTTCAATTTCTTTACAGAAATACAAGAAAATAAAATTTCTGAATATTACATTCCCCTCTGGCTATAGCTCAATTTCTTTTCTTTTCAGTTCCATTTCTGTTAAGAATTGTGATGGATCAGTCAGTCTCTGTCTATCTGTCAACACATAGTTATTGAAAACCTTCTTTATGTCAGGTTCTGTACAATGCCTGGGGATACTAGGAGAAACAAGATAGACCTGGTCCTGTATTTGTGGCACTTCAAGCTCCATTTTCTCACTTCCAAATCAATCTTCAACCTACTGTAGTTGCGTTTCTACCTTTAACAACTCCAGCAAATCAGTTTCACTCTTGACCTCTTCATCAGCAAATCAACTAGACTTTGCAGCATTTGTTTTCTCACCTATGTCTTTTGCATTTTATATATTAACCTCATCTTGTAACATTCTACTCTTTAAGTTTATACAACCAAAAACTTGCATTGTTCCATTTCTGACTTTGCCTTCTCAGTGTCTTTAAATAAACTCCTCTTTCTCAATCCACAACTTAAAATATGACATTCCTCAAGTTGCTAGTACTTTCTACACACCAGTTCTCTTTTAATAACTTTATAGCTCCAATTTACATGATATTCCTATATTGAAAATGTGATAATTGTCTACCCTTAGGTATCTTCAGATCATCTCAAATTCCAAATATCTTCAAATAAACTCATTATATTTCATCATCTTCTTGATCTTGATAGTGGCAGGAGGCAGACAAATCCCTAAGCACACAGGGGAGGGTCCCTAGTGAAACCCCACCTTCAGACCAAAGACAGTTTAAAGCTCAAAAGCCATGCTACAAGTCTCAGATATATCCATGGACTGGATTGAGAACCTCTTTTCCCATTTGGTGTGTTTTCCTCTGATTGATCCTCATCCTTCACCTATTTTACATTTACCTACCCTTTCCTAATTGGTTTCTTTGCACTGTAGTATCTACCTTTGAGTAGAGTCTTTGATTTAACCTTTTTTGCATACTCCCAAACCAATCAGCACACACGCCTCCATTTTGAGCCCATAAAAGCCCTGGACTCATCCACACTGGGGGACTACCTTCCTTCAAGTGGTGGGGACTACCCACCTTTGGGTAGTAGAAGGTGTCCTGTCCTCTCAGCCCACTGGGCCTGCTCTTGGCTTGTGCTGTAACCTGGATCTCATGTTTGCCATGGGATCCAGGCTCAGCCTGCAGCTGGGTCAGGTGTGCCCCAGCCTGCCTGTGTTACAGCTTATTAGTTCCTGCTGCCACACTCCAACCTGTGGCTCTGGGGCTGGCTCAGCCCTGCCACTGCTTCCTGTCATGTTGGGGTGGGCGGGGGCGGGGAGGGGCTGCCTAGTGCTGGTGGAGGGTGGAGGGCCACAGTGTTACAGCCTTTTTTGTAACTACATTTAGTGGTTCCCAAGTTCTTGTCCTGCATCCAAGAAGAATGAGGTTATTCTGATAATCAAAGGGTAAAAGGGGCAGAGGAAAGTTTTTATTAAGTGATGGAACAGCTCTCAGTGGAGAGGGAGCCTTCTACTGCAAGCCTGGGCCTGAATGGCGCCTGGGTATGGGCGTTGCCAGCTACAGAGGACTCTGTCTGGCAAAGAGGCATGAAAATATCCTATGTCAATCTCATTTGGTGACCCCTCCATTCTATTTATCGACCCTTATTTGCTTTTATTTCTAATTATGACTTGTGTATTCCTTTTCTCTACACTTAGTGAAAACATCCTAGACTAAGAGCTATTTCCGTTGTCTCTTAACTGAGATAGCTTTGGCACCAGAGTATCTTAGTCAAGACATATTTGTTCACAACAGTTGTGCTGTCTAAAAGTTTCAACAGTTATACATCACTTTTTGTCTAAGTATCAAATTTTAAGCATGGTAGAAAAGCCCTGAATTACCTACGCCACCCAACTATTTTATCTCTATAATTTTATCTTACTTGAGTCCTTGCCATTTTCTTTATTCTTCTTCAGTCTTTTACTTATGGTGGTTTTTAATATTCAGTATCTTATACCTCCAGTGAGTATCTCTATATGCTCTTTTTGTGTGTGTTGGAAATGCCCTTGGTACACTTAAAAAAAGTTTTGACATATTAACACTTTTTTATTCCAAATATTTAGAGAAAAACATACTTCTTGGGGAGATGATCTTAGGATGCCCACAATAGATAAAACACCCTATTCTGTGTTCTTACAGCACCAAGTACATATATCTGTTATGAGGTATGTCACATTCTATCTGTATGATCAATATTTATATTTTTCCTCTGTTGGAGTATGAATTACTTAAAGGATAAGATCATGTTTTATTCATGTTTATATTTCCAGGGTCTAGAATAATTTGTTCTATATGTGACCAAAGAATATCCATTCTTTTATTCCAGTTATAGAAATAAACAACCTTTGACATTTTGCTTAATGTTCTATCTTGAAATATAAAATTAATGAAATATGCTATATTTTAGAGCACAGTTTGTATCAAATTTCTTGAAGACATTTCTAAGAGCCGTCTAAGAAAAAAAATACAAAGGATGACAGAGAGCTTGATATAAAATATAGTGATATGTAAATACAACATGCTCTCTCTTTTGCCATTCCTCTGAAGTCAAATGAAAATCAGATTAGACACACTATGACATTTGAACTTACCTTGGGGAAATGATGGCCTTCATCTATTGTGCATGGACAAAAACCTTGACTTCACTGAACAAAACGTAAGTTGATTTCTGTAACTATGTTGCAAAGTAAACTCATATACTTTCCTTACTGCCTGGAGTAATTATTATATTCTTACTACATTAAATGACTTTTAAGTTCTTTACCACTCTAAGATTCAGTGGCTGTGTGGAGCCAAAGGTAACTTCTATCACTTACTGATAATGTGGATGTTATGAACATGAAATTACCAATTCAGGAGAAAATATTACATCATTTAATTTTTAAATTTTATTTCAGGAAAAAGACTCAAGTAGGAAAGCATTAATAATTCTCTATAACTAGAACATTTAAACAAGTTATGTAGTTCTGTTAACTCAAAAATAGACAAATGAATAATGTTAATAGTCTGGAAAATCCACCATAAAAATAATATCTTGAATTTAAAATTTCTGTCTGCAGTGAATTTTTGTGGCCAAGTTACGAAACACTCAATCTAGGGGCTTATAATGGAAATGCAGAAAGAACTTTAAATATAAGGGCAAGAAGAGATACGGCTGTAATACAAAATGAATCATTTTCTAACAAAAGGCTGAATATATAAATCATTGTTATGAAAAATACTTTTCTTCTTTGTTATATTCAATCTGCAAATCATAAACTCATTCTTGCTAGCAAAAAGTGACTTGGATTTGATTTTAATGTTGATTTTTTTCATGCTTCCCCTCATTCTACATCTATTCTGACTCTTCCTTTCAATCATTTCCTTTGTGATTGCTTAGCTTCATGCTTCCTATATTTTGTTAGACTGAAATGTAATGTACTCAAGGTTTATATTGGCAGGCCCATGCAGCTAGTCAACTCTGAAGCTAGCTTTCATCTCAAATGGGCAAGGCAGGGGAGGGTTTTGGAGGAGAGAAGGCAGGAAGCAGAAAACGGAGGCAGAGGGGGGAAAAAAGCATTTATATTTCTAAAGTGGCTAATGTTCCTTGTTGCACAAGTTATTCTAGAAGAGAATACCCCTCTTCAGATAAGTGCTAGCAGCTGTGCCATCTGCAGAGCAAGATACCTGTTTCAAAACATGCCACTTGGATTATTTTTAATGGTGTGATATCTGTCTCTTGTTTACTTACATTCTGTAAAGTATTCTCATTGTCTGCTGGCTTCATTAGCTCCCATCTACGCTGTTGTTTTGCTCACCTTGTGTTCTACTGTCTACAAGTAACTAATGGGCATTGGGGAGGCATCTGGTCAGAATATCTTTTATATCTGACGCTCTTTAAGTGTGCCAAGTTGTTTGGTCATCATATTAACCAATAAAGGGGAAAAGGATTAGATTGTACCCTACAGTTTTATTTTAATATAAAAGATTCATAATAAAATAGAACATAATATAAATGACTCTGTATGTATACAGAGAAAAGATTTTATTTTTATTCCTCCATTAAGAACATCCTTGAATTTCCAGGAATTGCCTGAGCAATAAAATAGCAAATTCTACCTGTTCATGTGAGCAGTAATTATATATTCTGGGTGGCAGAAAGCACTCGGCAGGGCTCTGAGGAAGTCTGTTAGTCATTTCATCATTCTATGCAGCATTGATCTTGCTGACTGCACAGAGCACTAATAGAACAAGTTAATGGAGTTTATTCTGTCACAAATGCTGCCAGTTAAAAAAAGATGATTGCCATGTATGGAAAACCAGGCTCTCTAGCTTCTTCCTAAAGATATATGGAAATATTAAATCTGTTATCTGCCATAGAGGGAATCCGTAAATATTGCCTTCCTAATATGAGTACAGGTGGAGTTTATTATTATGAAATGGAAATTGCAAAAGTTTTTGGCAAACTACAGTTGCAGAATCTGTAGTGAATATAGCTGCTTATTTTTAATTAATGAATTATACAATATCAGCATTATAGTGTTTTCCCCTGAAAGTCAATCATCTTAGAGAGATGAGAAACTTATATTTTATGAGGTGAATATAAACCAAATTGGGCTGTTTAATAAGTAACTTGTAGCCTTGGGTTGATGTTGATAAAGATGTAAAAACCAAATGTTTTTTTCCCAAGCTGCAAAATTGCATGTTATTCATGCTAAAATATGAAGCTGATTATAAGATTCAATGGTAATCAGACCGAATTAATAGTAGCCCTGTAACAAACCTTCATTTTCTCAATAGTCCTGACAATTCAAGTAAATACAAATTGAGAGGATGTACCAGTTCAGAAAATAAATTCAGCATCTTACTTAGTGCCTAAAATGTTTCTCCAACTGATCAATAAAACTACCTAATTAAAATGTTCTTTTATAGACTTGAAGGTTTTTGAAAGGATACAGAATCTTATTTATATAGTCTAAATATGAGATGAAACTAATCAAGGATAAAAGATATATGTGGTTATTTGTTGTCAGTATAGAATAATGAGAGTAATTGTGATTTAGATGGTATATTGCTGTTTTATTTTAGCATCCTGTGTAAGCCTAGAGCTTTTGGCTTTTTTTCCAAGATCCCAAAATCTAATAGAATTTATCTCTTGTAGACTAGATCTCAAGTTCACAACATTTTTTAATTGTTTTATCTTATAGCAATTTTTAAATGTTTTTCTACTCAAACTTATAATAGTTTTTTTGAAAGAAAAGTACCAAACCTAAATATGTTTTTCTCTTTTCCTAATAAATTATGTAGATGCACTCCCTTACAGATGAAGTCTTTATATTACAATACATGTATAACTTTAAAGATTAAAATGGAATCATTGTACCATTTATTGTTGAAAACCCAGCTTTAGAACTGGACCTATTTAAGATTTAGAAGCAATAATCATCTAAGAGAAGAAAGTAATTTTATGACCACAGTTTTGGTGTTTTCTAATAACATCATCCTTCAACAAACTAATTTGTGGGTCATGCTCCTCCTGTCTCCAAAGCAGTATAGATTAAATTTTAGATTCATCAATTTAGAGACCAACATTTAAATAATTCATCTCTTAAATGAGGTATACATTAAAGATGATGATAATGGATTTGCATTTGGAGGATATATAACTTGTTAATACAGCTAAAAAATAAACATCTCACTTCTGTTTCTGAATATGATAGAGCATTTCGTCAGAATAATCATCCTAACTAAAAACAACCTTAAACAAGTCTTTTATAAAGTTATTTAAACAGCATTGGAAAACAACAAAAATAGACAGAGATTAGAAAAATAAGGATGAAATCTCAGTGTGAAAGGGAGCATGTTGAAACGAGTTTGACATTATCCATTGCTGATCTTCGGAATGTATTGTCGAGTCCTATGACAAATAGTATTAGAGGATGAGAAAGTAACCAGAAAGAAACCAGAAACTAAGAGACAAGAAAGAGATCAATAGAGCACTTACCAGTCCCAGGAATGGAGAGTTAAATTTTGGAATTGAAGTTGAGATTCCTAAAATGCTACACCTAGAAAGAGGAAAGAGTAATACAAGAGTATTCACAAAAATTCAAACCTAGTCTTAAATAATCTTCTTACCTATTTTTATTAAGGTAACATGACACTTCTCTACTACCTATTAGAAATCACGTCCTCTATGAAGCAAAGTGACATCAAAGTACCTCAAAATAGATTTTAATAAATAATGTCTGAATATCAATTAAATATAAATAGGCATACCAAGAAACAGGAATAAATGATTGAAAACCTAGGAGAAAAAAGAGATTTTAAAGACTGAAACTGAGATGCTTGTGATATTGAAGATATCAGATATATATTTTGAAAAACGTTCTTAATAAGTATAGAAAAAAAGTAAAATGGGGGAGAATTTTATCAAAAAATTTTACCAAATACTTGAAATTTATGGAAAATCATTAGAAAGAAATTCTAAAATTGAAAATATATTATAACTAAAATCAACAAGTAAAGTGAATTTAAAACATTTTACTTCCTGATTTCAATTATAATATAGGACATTTTAGTTATAATTTTTTTTAGGAAGAAAGCATATGTTAGAGAGGAAAGGATTATTGAATTGGTAGATAGAGCAGTAGCTAATATATAGCATATTCATTGAGATGAACTGAGAGCATGATGATGGAGTATTATGGTTAGTGTAATGAAAGTGTTGAGGGAAAAAGAGAGAGAAATGAGGAAAAATTTTGGGAGATATTAGGTAATAACTTTTCAAATTGATGGAAAGACATCAATTCACAGATGAAGATGCTTAGCGAATCTAAAAATCTTTAAATGAAAGAAAACCGAAGATAGAAAGAAAATCTTGAAAGCAGCCAGAAGAAAAATGAAAAAAAGACACAGTACCTTTAAGATTGGCATCTGAGTTTTCCACAGAAATATTATTAAACAAAAGAAAACTGAATGACATTAGTAGGGAACCTACATTAAAACATTGCCAATACCCAGAAATCAATAGCCAGCTAAAATATGCCTCCAAAGCATGTATGAAAACAAATAAAAATAACTTAAGAAGCAAAGAAACCCTGAGAAAACTTAACAAATTTTCACTATGAGTCATCTTAAAATATTGCTTTAGTTATAAGATGGAAGCACAATAAGAAAGAAATAACAAAGAAGAGCACATAAAATAATTAACATCTTTTTAAATGTAAAAAATGATCACCTGTATAAAACAATAGTTGTATGTAGTGGGATTTATATTATGTGCAAAATCAAAATACATCATAATCAAAACACAAAATGTGGGTAAACATCAAATGGAGGCAGTGTTCTAAGCTATTTTCATTACATGAGAAATGGTAGGACTGATAACTGACTCAAAAACTCAGGAATACAAGTCTTCATCTTTAATGTAACTGACACAATGAGAAACAGTGTAAAATAGTCTACTAATGGGGAAAAAGTATCATAATACAATATAATCAATGAATTTCTCCTTCTGCCATATAGTGTAACTCTACCAGGTTAGTCTTACGGGCAAACACAGCTATAAAATTGGAAAATCTGTATGAAATCACTGTATCCAACAGTAGAAAAAGGCAATATAAAACTATAGTCCCTGAGAGAAGGCAGATTAATGCCATATGCCCTAGAGATCCTAATCCTTTCTCCCCGCAAGCAGTTTCTATAACACAGCTTAGAAAATATGAACTCAAGTATAGCCAAGTGGTTTCACTGAGATGCAACACTGGATGTGGCAAAACTGAGGTGTCTGGAATTTTGGGGGCTGAGTATCCAAAATGATGGAACTATGCAGAGAAAGAACTCTAGAAACATGCATAAGTCTCCTTGAAATTTTGCATGGTGAATGCATACAAATCTGATTTACATAGATTAAGACCCCTTGAGGCCAGCCAAAGAACAACTGGCAAGTAACAAAACAACAGATAATCTATCAAATGAATAATTACCAGACAGAGAAACATGTGAGTCCTGACTAGTCAGAGAGGAGAGACTTTGTCAAATACCTCAAGCATTCAATAGAGACTTCAGAAAGACTACAACTTATGAGCAGGGCTAATCTCTAGGTAGATAAGAGGCCACTCCAGAGCCAGTCTAACAAAGGTTATAAAACAAGCCTCAAAAAAATCAGGAGAATCCACAAGATAATGAACTGTCTTCCAGAGATGACAAAGAATCAAAAGCGCAAGCCACAATGTTCAGCCCCAAACAACTGTTAACTGTTAACTGTAAAGAAGTCAGAAAATATAATCTGCAACCAGGAGACATATCAGTGAATAAAAGCATGTCCAGAAATGATAGAAATGATGAAATCAGCAGACAAGCATATTGAAACAGGTATTATGAATATATTAAAAATCTTAGAAAGAACATGGAAACAATGAAAACTGGAAATATAAAAAAAAGAATATAGAGATAAAAAAGTAAAGCATTTAATAATAATAGGATTATATGCAAAATGACCACTGCAGATAAAAGATCAGTGAACTTAAAACCATACCATAGACACCCTTTAAACTAAGGCGCAAGAATAAAGAAGGCTGAAAACAAATGGAGACTCAGTGGTCTGTAGAACCCAAAACGAATGGGTATGTGTGTGAAAAATATGTTAAGAAATGATGAACAAGATATTTCAGATTTGATGCAACTTACTACTATAGATCTAAAGGTTTAATTATATTTCAGGAAGTTAAATACAAAGGAAATCATGCCAAAGATACCATATAAAGACATTTCTGCAAACTAAAAGTAATGAGAAATATTAAAAGTACCTAGAAAAAGAAAAAGATGCATTGTATACAGGAGAACAAATGTAAATATCACTATTGACACCTTTCAGAAAGAATGTGTGCCAGTTTTTTAGATACTGTGTATGAGTGTGATCTTGTGGTATTTGTGTTTCTGTGATCTTGTAGAAAAGAGTAAAATGGTGGTGGTGGGGTTGTGGTGAGGGGTAGCATGTGGGAGATGTTGGCAAGGATACATAATTTCTATTAGATAGGAAAAATATGTTCAAGAGATCTATTGTAAATCATGGTGACTATAGTGAACAATATATTGTATTCTTGAAAATTGCTAGGAGAGCTGATACTCACCATAAAAATGATAACTACGTGAACAATGCATGTGTTCATTAGATAGTTGATGTCATTCCACAATGCATATACACTTCAGAACAAAATGGTGTACATGGTGAATGCATACAATTGTATTTGTCAACAAAAAAAAAAGGAAATAATATGTGTCACAAAACAATGCAATGACACCTTGATAAGATGAAAGATAAAAAATCAACCTGTAATTTTACATCAAGAAAAATCTCATATCAAGAGAAACACTTATTTACATTAAAAAGCATGGAAAATGAAGGCAAGTCATTGATATCTTCACATAGACAGAAATTTTAAAAATTCACCACAAGAAAACTTTCACAAGAAATGTAAAGGAGATTCACACACACAAACACACACACACAAACACCCATACACCCAAAACATAAACTCAGACTATACAATGGATAAAAAGTGTAGAGATGGCAAATGTATGGATTTTTAATAATAGAATAATAGAATGTCTAAAATGAAAATAATAACGATGTTTTATAGAGGTTACAGTATAGGTAATTCTGAAAATCTAAAGTAACAGCACAAAAAATGGATGTGAAAATGAGTGTACATTGTTTGAGATTCTTACACAAAATGTAGAATGCCTTTTGAAGATAGATTTGAATGTATCGGAAATGCATAATTTAGAAAACAGTATAAACAACTAAAAGTAAAGCAAAAATAGTGATTAACAGATGAGATAAAGTAGAATATTACAATTTTTTTTTTTTTTTTTTGAGATGGAGTCTTGCTCTGTCGCCCAGGCTGGAGTGCAGTGGCAGGATCTCAGCTCACTGCAAGCTCCACTTCCCGGGTTTACGCCATTCTCCTGCCTCAGCCTCCCGAGGAGCTGGGACTACAGGCGCCCGCCACCTCGCCCGGCTAGTTTTTCGTATTTTTTAGTAGAGACGGGGTTTCACCGTGTTAGCCAGGATGGTCTCGATCTCCTGACCTCGTGATCCGCCCGTCTCGGCCTCCCAAAGTGCTGGGATTACAGGCTTGATCAAGCCACCGCGCCCAGCCAAATATTACAATTCTTAAATCCAAATTCAAAGCAGAACACAAGAAGAAACCAAAAATAGTTGAAACAAATAGAAAATAAATAGCCAGATTGTCAACAGGAAAGTAACCTTCTTTGTTAACTTTTCCATTTAAAATAAGTGATTTAAATACATCAATTGAATGCTGAAATTGTCAGAGTAGATTTTTAATAAATCAACTATATGCTTTTTTCAATAAATTAACATTAAATAAAAAGACAGGTACAGAGTAAATATATAAGGAAAAGTATAAAATGCCTATACAAAGAAAACTGGTGCAGCTATATTAACATCAGGCAACACACTCTTGATTAAAAACAAAATTCAGGCTGGCTGCAGTGACTCATACCTGTAATCCCAATACTTTGGGAGTCCAAGGCAGGGTTCACTTGAGGTCAGGAGTTCAAGACCAGCCTGGCCAACACGGTGAAACCCTGTCTCTACTAAAAATACAAAAGTTATCTGAGCATGGTGGCTCAGGCATGTAGTCCCAGCTACTCGGGAGAATCAGTTGAACCTGGGAGGCAGAGGTTGCAGTGACCTGAAATCATGCCACTGCACTCCAGCCTGAGTGACACAGTGAGACCCTGTCTCAAAAATAAAATAAAGTAAAATAAAATGAAATAAAATAAACACTTGGGGAAACTGCATAATAGTAACGTAGTTGACAGTTGTTTTCTCATAAAGACACGTGGTTCTTTTGTTTGTTTTTAGCTGAGTGAGGTGGGATTGGCAAAAAATGTACATATTTAATGTGTACAACTTGATGTTTTGATATAAATATATCTTGCAATATGATCACCACAATCAAGGTAATTAAAGCATGCATCACCTCAGGTAGTTACCATTCTCTGTATGTGGTGAGAACACCTGAGATCTACCCTTTTAGCAAATTTCAAGTGTACAAATTCTGTATTGTTAACTATAGTCACATGTTGTACATTAGGTCTCTAGAACTTAATCATCTTGCATAACTGAAACTTTGTACCCTTTGACCAACAGCTCCCCATTTTCTGCTTCCTCCAGCCTTTGGAGGCCATCATTCTACCCTCTGCTTATGTGAGTTTGATTATTTTAGAGTTCATATATGTGCAAGGTTGTGTGGTATTTGTCTTTATGTCCCTGGTTTATTTCACTTAGCCTAATGCCCTTCAGGTTCATCCACATTGTTCCAAATGGCAGAATTTCCCAAACACACAGTTCTGTATGTGCCTGCAAATAACAACACAGCTTTGAAACATATGAAGCAAAATGTGAAAGCAAAGATGAGAAATAGACCACAAATACAGTTAGAGACTTTAACACTTCTCTTGGAGTAATTGAAAGAGAAAAGAATCAGAAAATCAATAATGACATAAGACACTTAGACAAGACTGCCAATTAATTTGGTCTCATTGATATTTATGGAATACTATTTCCAAGTGTGAAATGTACAATTGTTTTCAAATGTGCATGAACTATTTACTAATCGAACCTGAATTTAGGACCATATAAAATATAAATCAAACACTACGTTTTTAAATAACCTGTAGATCCAAGAAGAAATTACTAGATAAATTATAAAATTTTTTACACAAAATGATAATTAAAGTGCTGGACACTGAAATTTGTAGGAAGCAGCCAGGCAGATCTAGGATATAAATATAGAGCTTGCGATGCTTACAATAAAAAAAGAATAAAGTTCAAAAATCAGAAAACCCCACAGCACAGGCTTAAAAACAGCGGAAATTAAAGCCAAAATAAGTAGAAAAAAGAGAATAAGAAAAATAATTGCAGACATGTAGGATAGGTAAATAAAGCAGAAAATAGTTGAAATCAATATATTTCACAACTTAGAGAAAATGTGATTTTTCTGAAATCCGATAATACCAAATCTACAACATAGAGACAAAAAAATGAATTCATAATTAATAAATTCCCCTCAAGCAAAATTCCAGAAGCAGAGACTTCATTGGTGAATTCTATTAAAAACGTAAGTAGAAATAATCCTAATTTAACACAAACTCCTCCAAAAATATGAAATGAATGAATACATCCCCACTCATTTCAGAGAGTCACGATTTTCTCCATTCTGAAACCTAACAAAGAAATAGCAAGAAAAAGGAAACTGAAAAAGAAGTAAAAATTACAGAATAACATCCATCATGAATATGGGTGTAAAAATTCTTAAATTAGCAAATCATATTCATCTTAGCAACATACAAAACGATAGTATATTAACATCTACAGGGATTTGTGCCTTATACTTAATTATTTGAAGACTGATCAATGTAATTCACAAGATTATCGGAATATAGGAAAAAAATGTATGTGATAATTTCAGGAGATGTAGAAAAATCATTGACAGAATACAAAAGCCATTAACAAAATAGTCTTAACATAGTAGGAATATATAGGATCTTCCTCAGCCTAATGAAGAACAACTATAAAAACACCTTTACTAAGGTAATTATTAATTTGCAATACTGAATGTTTACTCTGTAAAAATGAGACTATAACGAATGTGTTTATTCTCACTGCTTCTGTTCAGCAACATGCTGTAATTCCTGAACAGTGCAGTAAGACAATAACAACAACAAAGCTTAGAGATTTGAAAATAAGAATTAACATTTTCTTAATTTGAGGATGACAGTATAGTGTATTCACAAAATCTTAAAAATTATAAGAAAAAGTCCAGAGGCGGTGGCTCATGCCTGTAATCTCAATGCTTTAGTAGGCTGAGACAGGAAGATTGCTTGAACCTAAGAGTTTGAGACCAGCCTGGGTGACACAGTGAGACCTCGTCTCTACAAAAAATTTAAAAAATCAGCCAAGTGTGGTGGGCACCTGTAGTCCTAGCTATTCAGGAGGAAGTAGATGGGAGAATCATGAACTCAAGAGGTCAGATCAAGGCTGCACTGAGCTGTGATTGTACCACTGCACGCCAGTGTGGGAGACCCAGCATCTACTACTATTACTACTACTACTACTACTACTACTACTACTACTACTACTACTACTA
>NC_045455.1:58775213-58911871 GCF_002776525.5 Piliocolobus tephrosceles
ACTACTACTACTACTACTACTACTACTACTACTACTACTACTACTACGAAGAAGAAGAAATAGAACTAATAAGGAACAACTTTAAAAATATTTAATGCAAGATATACATAAAATCAATAGCATTTATTATATATTAGCAAGAAAATTTGGAAAATAAAATTTTTAAATACAGCAAAATATAAAATACTAAAGGATAGACAATGTAGTTTATACAAACCCATACACCTAAACTATACAATAATGTTGACAGAACTTTTAAAAGATCTTAATAAATAGAAAAACTATGTTCCTGGATTGAAAATCTCAGTATTGTTACAGGATCAATCAAATTTCAGGAGGCTTCTTCATACTGTTTGACACACTGTTAGTCAAAACTACATAAAAAATAGAATAATTTAAAGTAAACAAAATTATTTTTAAAAAGCAAATTAGAGAACATTGCACTGCGTAGTTAAGATTTACTGTACAGTTACAATAATCAAAATCGTCAAAAGTTGGCATAAGGAACAGAAAAATGTGTCCAGAAATAGACACTCCCTTATATAGAATAGAATATATATATATATAGGCTGGGTGCAGTGACTCATACCTGCAATCCCAGCACTTTTGGAGGCCAAGGAGGTGGATCACTGAGGTCAGGGATTCCAGACCAGCCTGGCCAACATGATGAAACCCTGTCTCTACTAAAAATACAAAAATTAGCTGACCTGATGGCAGGCGCCTGTAATCCCAGCTACTCAGAAGGCTGAGGCAGGAGAATCACTTGAACCTGGGAGGGAGAGGTTGCAGTGAGCCCAGATTGCACCACTACACTCCAGCCTGGGCAATAGAGGGGGAAAAAAAAAAAAAGAATATACACATATGTAAATAATTGTATATACTAATGACTATATAGAAAGACACTCAAACAAATCTATAAAGACTTCTTACACAAAACAAATATATCAATAAGAAAAAATACTCAACATATTAAAAGATTTTATTAATGAAAAGTAATTCATAGAACAGTGAAAAATTATATATATAATTATATAATATGTACCTTATATTGCTTCCATGTGTGTATATATATGTTTATATACATATATATAAACATTTTTTAAAGGCAGTTATTTCACCTGGTATTCTAGCTTCAGAAAACAGAGCCAATCATCCGATCAGCACCAGTTCTGTTCCAGAGTTGGCCGTGCTTGTACTCGCCATTGTTCTGTGTTATTGCTGGAGATGAACTGCAGCAGCAGAACCCATTCTTTCTTTCAGTTTGGACCCAAATATGTCAGCATTCTTAGTTATTTGTCAGCATATCATTGGAATTGACTGGAAACATTTTCTGAAATAAAGCAGAACTTTTTGGTTGTGCCTTTCCATTTGTACTTAAGCACAGTAATATAAAGTAATAGTTGAAAAAAATATATATTACACACCTAACAAAGGGCTTATTTTTAGAATATATAAACATCTTGGAGATCTCAATATTAAAATGAGAAACATAAATGGGTAAATATTTATTTTTAAAAAATTTTAATTAACAAGTAACAATTGTACATATATTTATGATTCACAACATGATGTTTTGATGTACATATACACTGTGAAATGGCTAAATCAAGTTACCTAATATATGCATTACTTTACATACTTAGCATTTTTATGTGTGGTAAGAACACTTAAAATCCACTCTGTTAGCAGTTTTCAAATATACAATATATTGTTTTTAACTGTAGTCACCACGAAGTATGACAGATCTCTTGAACTCATTCCTCTTAACTGAAATTTTGTGTTCTTTGACAAATATCTCCCCACATGTCCCAACCCAAGCCTCTGGCAAACATCATTGTATTCTCTGTTCCTGTGAGTTTGTGAGGGTGCAGATATCTCTTCCACATACTGATTTTATTTCCTTTGCATATATACCCAGTAGTGAGATTGGTGGGTCATATGGCAATTCTATTTTTAATGCTTTGAGGTATCTCCTTACTGTTTTCCATAATAGCCATACTAATTTACATGCCCAACAACAGAGTACAATGGTTCCCTTTTCTCCACATCCTGACAAACTCTTATCATTTGCCTTTTTGTTTATGGTCATTCTATCAGGTGAGAGGTGATATTTCATTGTGGTTTCAATTTGCATTTCCCTGATTGCTAGTATGTTGAACTTTTTTTTTTTCATAAACTTGTTCATTTGTATGTCTTACATTGAGAAATGTCTCTTCAAGCCCTTTGCTCAACTGTTATTTGGATTATTGTTTTCTTACTATTGAGTTGTTTGAGTTTCTTATATATTTGGATATTAATCCCTTATTAGATATATGGTTTACAAATATATTATCTCATTCCATACATTTTCTCTTTTATTTGTGGTTGTTTTTGCTATGTAGAAGCTTTTTAGTTGAGTGTCATACAAAATGGGTATATATTTAAACATCCAGTTCAAAAATAATAGAAAAAAATAAGGAGTTTCTTTAAAGAGACTGATATAACTGATAAATCCAAAATGAATGCCAAAAGTTACTAAAACCAGGAAGATATATAAATGCCAAATATGTTTCTAATAATATATTAAAATACATAAAGAAAATAAAATAAAATGAAACATTGACAGACTTAAAATCACAAAGAAAAATTGTAACAGTTTGCGTTTAACAGCTAATAGAACAAACAGATAAAAAGTCATTAAGAATTACAAGTTTTGCATGATACCATGAATACACTTGATCTAATTGACTTATATGGAACACTGCACACGGTTGCAAAATAAATATTCTTTTCAAGTGCACAAAAAATATTTATTAAAATTGACCAGATGCTGGCTCATGAAGCAAGTCTCAAACACTTTTTTTTGAGACAGAGTCTCTCTTTAACACATTTTGTTTGTTTATTTGAGACGGAGTCTCACTTTGTTGCCCAGGGTGGAGTGCAGTGGCGCGATCTCATCTCCCTGCAACCTACGCCCCCCGGGTTCAAGCGATTCTTCTGTCTCAGCCTCCCAAGTAGCTGGGACTACAGACGTACACCACCACGCCCGGCTAATTTTTGTATTTTTAGTAGAGACGTAGGTTTCACCATGTTGGCCAGACTGGTCTCGAACTGCAGACCTCGTGATCCACCCGCTTCTGTCTTCCGAAGTGCTCGGATTACAGTAGTGAGCCACCGCGCCTGGCTTCACTTTAATAGTAAGAAGGCTTGCAATGTAAATTTTCAAACTTCACAGAAATTACATTAAAAAACATATGACAGAATTTAAATAGAATAGTCCCAAATGTTTCGCAACAATACATTTCTTTGTAACATATCTGTCAAAGAAAATAAAAATCACAGTAAAAATTAGAAAAATGTTTTGAACTGATTAATAGAGAATATCAAGTTTTGATATTCAAAACTTGTGGAATAAAAACAAATTTATACTTAAAGAAATAGTATAGCTTTAAATGTATATGTTAGAAAAGAAAAACAATTATAAAAGTAATATCCAATATAAGAATCCATTACATTACAAAAATCATGAAAAATAGGGAAGAATATGTGAAATAATAAAAAATAGATTTTAGACACTAGAAAAAATGTTAGAAGGCAAATTCTTTTAAAAAGATGTATAAAAGTGACAAAATTCTACAAGATTGAAGGTAATAAATTACCAGAAATAAGAAAAAAGGAAGACCACTGCAGATCTTACAACATTCAAATATTTTAAGATATTATAAAAGCATTTTCTAATAAATATAAAATTTTTTACATGTCATAAATCTTCAAAAGCAAACTTATCAATTTCAATAAGAAATTAATAGACATTATTTAAATGCATTAAAATATGTATGTAAATAAAAAACTTACAAATTGGTGAGTTATTTCAAATATTTGAGGGAATAAAGAAAAAAATATATACAAAAATTTCAATAGATTTTGAAAAAGCATTGGACAAAATTCAGCCCATTTTAAATAAAAAATACAAAAACTCTAACCAAACTAATAATTGAAGAAAATTTTCTCATCCCAACAAATGGTATCATAATATGCCTGAAGCCAACTTCATAGTTAATGTTGAAATATTTGCAGATATTTTCCTAGATATCAGCAATGGATTAGTGTTGTAGTCTATTTCCACCTTTAAACATTCTACTATTAGCCAGTAAAATAAGGTAAATAAAATAAATAGTGAAAATTGACAATGCAGAAAGACAATTGTTATTGTTCACAAATAATGTGATTTTGACAAAATGTAGACACAGTCTACAGAAAAACCACTAGATTAAGTGTGAGGTTGTTGGAATCAAGGACAATAAAAAATTAACATTTTAAAATGTTAACACATACTATGGTGTGTGAAGATTACTAAAATAGTGTGTGGTTGGCAGAAGATTAGACAAATAGACCAATGGAAGAGAATCATTTGTACAGAAATTCTCAGTCATGTACAGTCATCTGAATTGTGACCAGGATGACACAACTGTATGTATAGTGGATAAAGCACTATTTAATGAATGCTGTTGTGATAAATAATTGGAAATTTCTATGGGAATAAAAGAAAAAACAAGAAAATTGGAAAAAATAAACATTTACTCTACATTTATGCCTATTACAGTTGGATTGTAAACCAGAACTAGAAAGTTAAAACAGTAAAGCTTCTGCAGCACATAGAATGTATCTTTGTTACCTTGAGATATTAAAGATTTATTAATTATGACCAAAAGCACTAAATAAAAGACATACATTAGAATGTATTAAAAATAACACTTTGGTTCATAGATTCTCCTGGAAGAGTGAAAAGGGAAGCCAGAGTGGCAGAGTAGATCTGTAGTATATATATTCAATAAAACACTTCTATTAAGAATATATAAATAATTCTGAACATCAGTGGGAAAAAATACAGTCCAATTAAATATACCAAAAATACTTAAAAATCAGTTCATATGGGAGAATGTCCAAATGGTCAATAAACCTTTGAAATTCAGAATAATATTAAACCTAACCCACTGGAATAACTAAAATTTGAGACGTAAAAAAGAAAAATCCTGACAATTCTTAGTATGAAGAGGGTGTGGTACAACAAAAACAATCCTATATTGCTAGGAGATGTGTCAATTGCTATATAAATTGCCTTTATAGATAGAATACTGTACTGAAGATTATTTGTTTATACATGCCTTTGAAGAAGTGGGGAGGAGTAGAAAGACAGGGAATAAAAACCACCAAGCGTCCACTACACTAACAACACTTTGGTGTCAGAGGTATCGTGGATATTCTAAAATATAATAACATATCTTGCCTTCAGAAAATCTATGACCTAGCAGGGAATTAAGAAAAGATAGGATAGTTTTTCCTTAAACATATTCTTACACCATAAATTCATTGCCATTTTATGTTTCACTAAAGTTTTATCTCTCCATAAGAAATTAGACAATGGCTAAAGTATTTTTGAAATTTATTCATAGGTTTCTTTTTTTTCTGTAGATCATGGTAGTAGGTAACAAAATAGATATGCAAACTTTACCTTTTACACATTTTTAAATACGATTACCTCACTTTGATAGAAAGATGCCAGAAATACTCAGGTGCACTAGAACATTAATAGGGTTAGATATATTGAATAGTGTGTTAAGAAGAGACTGAGAAAGAAATTGTTTGGAACACTAAACATCTATTAATAACTATTAATTTGATGGCTATCATTTTGCAAACTAGAGAACGTAAAAATAATTTTCTAATATGAAAACTTTATGTCCTTTGCATTCCCTATACCCATGATGACAAGAGGTCAAAAAATGTTCCTAGGATTCTGCGTGTCAGGTTATCCCTGTCATTTCTAGAGTATCCAAGGATCGCAGGGTAACTAAGAGGACAAATAGCATTGATTCCTATCACCACTATATTATAAGAAAAGAAAAATATGAAAACTATGTAGAGAAGTTGATGCTGAACCTTAAGTGAATCTGACATACTTGCTAAATGACTCACTTTTGGATACCTACCTAACTGCAGGCAATTCAAATGTGTGCTTAGCAAAATTATAAATTACAATATATCATCAGCCTTCACTGTTGCTTGAACATGATCTAATCTTAAAGGGTAAAATTTCAAACTCCAAGAAACTGTCGCCTGTGAATATCACTTAACCTAGAATTTCATTTCTTTTCCATTTATTAAAAATAGCTTTTCTTACCTGAGATCATTTAAATGACAAAATAAAACAGGAAGATGAGAAATTCCAGAATGGAAGCTAATGCACTGCAATGGCTACAGTTTTAGGATTGCTGAGTGTATATGGAAGGGTTGAATATTTATAATATATAGTTTATTGTATTTGATTATGATGAAAAACTATTTGAATACTAGTATTGATTTCAAAATCATGAGTGAGAAAGAGGAAAATTTTACATAGGTACTTCCTATGACTTTATTTTTACATAGTACTAGATATATGCTCTACAATATGTTTCCTAGGATGGGATTAGAGGAGCAAAAGATAATAAATTCCCAACCACATTGAGTGTGAAGAAGCTGTACTGCTTTGCCAGGAAGTTTTTAAAAAAAATCACTAAATGTCATTTACGTACTTTTCTCTTAGATAAAAATAGTATATTGATGATAACAAAGGAAAACTTCAGAGTTGGAAAGTAAGAGTATTCAATCTGTTTTATGTACTTACTATCTCATTGTATTTAAATAAAATTTATTAAAATTTAAATAAAATTATTTACTTAAATAAAATTTACCGTCGTTAAAGGGGAGAAGAGGCAAAACAGTAGCGTGAGAAAATTTCATATCGCATTTCACAGAAAGAGATTTTCCTTTTTTTTTTTTTTTACAACTGATGTTTTTATGGTGAAATCAATTTCTTACAAAAAAACCTAACCATCTTGTATCGCGATGGCTTTCACATGGTGTAACTAACACTCTGTATGATGGCCACTGCCAAGGAGACTTTTTGTCTCTTTTAAAAGTGGCTATCACTCAGCAACAGGGCCAGGTTTCATCCATTAAGGAAATTGATTGGCCTTCATTATTTTCACAGTTGAATATTTTAAGAAGTTAATGTATCCACATATGAAGAACCACATTTTGCTGAATAACCGAGAATAAATAGCACATTTTGTTCTAATGAAAAGTGTTAATGTTTTTGACGATATTATAGTTATATTGACTCTAATTTTTAATGTCACTTAATGCTTGAAAATAAGTGACCGTCTACTTCTAACATAGAACAACCCGCAATCATTTGTTTTTTTCTTAGGCTAAATGACCTTAAATATTTTAACATAAAAGGCATGTAAATGGCTACCTAATCTAAAAACAAAAATAAATACATATTTTAAAATACTTTATAGATCCATCTATAAAATACTTTATAGATCTATTATTGTATTTAAAATATGTATTTATTTTGCTTTCACAGTTGAATATTTTAAGATGTTAATTTATTCACATATGAAAATAATAAAATAATTTTAAAATAGGAGACAAATTCACTCCTAGTGACTATTATATATATCAGACTTTGCATTGCTATAGTTAATACAGTTGCTGTGGGTGTGCAAGGTTGTGACTTTAGCTCACTATTGAACTGCAGTAAAACTGAGTTCCACAACACATGATTTATTATTTTATCTAGTCTATTAATGATTCTGAAGGGAATTACATCTCAATTTATGCATGTGATGCAAAGTAATGTCATTACAAATTTGCTAAAGTTAGCTACTCTCCAGTTATTCTCCATTTTATTGTCAATTTAATATAGAGGAGAAGGAAGCTCCCTTTTTAAGGAGAAAAGCACAGTAAAACTATTTTCCAGGATTTATATTCTTCCTTAAATGCATCTACAAAAATCATTCCTAAGGAAGTAACTACCTTATTTTTAACTAAAATACAGAACTTAGTGTAATGTCAGTTACTGTGATTGATGGAAAGTTCTTAATAGATAAAAGCAAAGGAGATGAACATCTTTAATATACATAAAGCATATAAGACCTCAACTATTTGAAGACAGTTGCACAGATAAGGAGGCCCGCAGTATTCTCCCTATTGCAGGAGCAAGCATCCTTTCATTGTGTCAAGTCCTAACAAATGCGCTTTACTTCCAATAGTAGTCTAGGGTGAGAGCCACTTGTGGACCATCATACTTTTCATTTTTAGTCTGCTAAAAGGAAGAAAGATATTCTTTTTTTTTTTTTTCCAGTGGAAAATAACTTATTGAGACCCCACCAGCTGCAAAATCTGCTCCTGGCATTAAGCTCCTTCTTCCTTTGCAATTCGGTCTTTCTTGAGTGGTCCCATGAATGCTTTCTTCTCTTCCATGGTCTGGAAGTGGCCATGGCCAAACTTGGAGGTGGTGTCAATGAACTTAAGGTCAATCTTCTCCAGAGCCCACCGCTTGGTCTGCACCAGCAAGGACTTGCGGAGGGTGAGCACCCCCTTCTTGGTTCCTACCACACAGCCTTTCAGCATGACAAAGTCATTGGTCACTTCAACATAGTGGACAAAGCCACCCAGAGGGTTGATGCTCTTGTCAGACAGATCATAGTCAGTGGAGGCATTGTTCTTGATCAGCTTGCTGTCCTTGATAAGGTAGCTTTGGCCAATCTTACAGATCTTCTTCTTGATCTCAGTGCGGTGATGGTAGCCTTTCTGCCCAGCACGTGCCACAGAGAAGGCCACACGAGCAGGATGCCATGCCCCAATACAGGCCACCTTGCGCAGGCCTCGGTGGGTCTTGCGGGGCAGCTTCTTGGTGTGCCAACAACTGGTGACCCCTTTGTAGCCGTTGCCTTTGGTCACCCCAATGACGTCGATCATCTCATCCTGCCCAAACACTTGGTTCACAGGTACCTGCTTCTGGAGCCTCTCGCAGGCCCAGTCCAGCTTCTCGGCCACGGTGCCTCTGTTCACCTGGATCTCCATCAGGTGGGCCTTCTTCTGGCGCAGAGGAAGCAGGCGCATCTGGGTGTGGGCAATGACACGGATGACTTGGCAGTAAGTCTTCATGCTGCTGAAGTCCTTCTCCAGCTGCTTCTTGCTATCCTCATCCTGCCATTTCTTGCAGTACTTGGTAAAGGCCTTCTTCTTAGATTTATGCCAGTTCTTATAGAAACGCCTCTTGCATTCATCACTGATGTGCTCAGCGAAGACAGTCTTGAAGGTCCGGAGGCCTTGAGGGGTTTCCACGTAGCCCACAATGCCCACAACCACCATGGGTGGCGTCTCCACAATGGTTACAGCCTCCACCACCTCCTTCTTGTTCACCTTAGATCCTGGCCTGTCGACTTCCTGCACGATGTGGGTCATGCCAGCCTTGTATCCCAGGAAGGCTGTGAGGTGGACCGGCTTAGACGGGTCATCCTTAGGGAAGCTCTTAATCTTCCCGCGATGCCTGCTGCTGCGCTTCGGAGGCAGGAAGCTGAGGGACCCATGTCTGGGAGCGGAGAACTTTCTGTGAGACATCACACCATCAAATCCCGCTGGTAGAGCAAGAAAGATATTCTTATTCCTCTGTGGCCATTCCCAGCTCTCTTGTGAAGATTGGAATTTTTGTAAGCTGTCTGGTGGACTTTTGTGTAGTGCGGCCAGGCATAAAGCAGGAGTCTGCTATAAAAATAGACCGGACTCGCCCTGACACCATCACATCCATTGTCTTCTGGGTTTGTCAGGTAGCAGGCCAGTAACTGCACATTGCTGTGAAAGCACAGTGACATCTTTTACCCATGGCATTTCTAGGCATCTCCAACTTCTGACTAGCCCAGGTCAAATGAAGTTTCAGGACATCCCAAAGTCTTATTTCCATACCTATTTTCAGAGGTCTTCAACTCCTAGCGCTGTGACTATTTCTTCGACATAAAATCTCAGAAAAAAGAGAAGTAAAATCTTTTAGCAGTTTCTTTTGATTTTATTTAAGCAACACATTTCAAATGGCTTATTTCTATACATATATAGATACTAAGAAAAAAAGATTTTAAAAGTTGGTGTTTTTCAAACTGGTCTAAAACAGATTTCTTAAGTTATTATATCATATTTAACCAAATCTAAGATTCTGTTGACTATAAGAACACTATTTTAATATTACTAAGAAACAAAGAATAATGCTAACAAATTATGGTGTACTCTCATGATGTCGGAAATTTCAACTTAAGAAAGAATGTGAATCTTTGAATTGAAAGAAAGAACAATGTATTTTTAAGAACTGTGTTTTAAAAAGAAAGCTTTTTTTTCTGAAGTTCAATATAATGTAATGATAGCAATAATAATTATCCCTTTGCCCTTAATATGACATTTATCAACTAAATACATATCTGAATTAACGTTTACAGCATGCAAAACACTACATTTAAAGAGATTTAAGAGGCAAATTAAAAATTTGAAACCACTCTTTCATAGAATCTCACACCCTAAGGGTTGGAAATTTTACTATTTTATGATGTCGTCCTGCTACTTACAACACTCTTTGATGGACTCTAGTAAGAAGTGCAATGCTATATCTCTTCAAAGTCTCTAAATCAATTGAGAGATACATAGCATCAGGCAAATGATAAAATATCATCTTGATTAAGAAAGTGATAATTGTAGTACATACAAATCATTAGCTTGTAATCATTCGTTTGTAAAGTAGCTTCTCTTGGCTTCCTACTATTGAACCACAGAGTTAGACAGTCTTATTCAGCCAGCATAATGGAATGACTGGGAAATCTTCATTTCTTCCTTTCATAGCCAGAAGCTACTGTGGTCAAGCACAGAAGGCTTCCCTTCGGATAGCCTGTCTCAAGAAGAACAAGAAAACAAAAGGCTTGGTTTTCTACATGACCAGTGTTTTCTTCCAAACTTACTAATCACATGTCATTCTGCTTTTCAGGGAGGAGTTATTGGGTGGATGAAGAGGGACAGAGAATGTTACACTAATGGATGTGTCCCTAAGTGGAAGGAAACAGAAACAGGGAGGAAGAGTGCTGACTCCCATGCCAACAGTCTGACCAGTATTTGTCCACTGGTAATTACTTACATGGGAGGGTAGAGCACCATTAATCCCTTCTAGTTTAAAATAACCTAAGGCTTTCAGTCACCAGAACAACTCAGACTCATGGAGAAAAAATGTCTAAGGTGGAATGTGCAGAGCCTGTATTGATTTTGGTTATATGCCAGCATGATGCAACCTTGGTCGTCTGGAAAATAGAGATCTTAAGAGATGAAGAGAAATAACGTTGTATAATTCTTGCTTAGTGTAGCAGGTAGAGGTGGTGATGGATTGGAGAATGTGCCTAGGAAGAGATTTTAGGGACTCAGGTGTGTGAAGTAGTGACGTGTGTTTAATATTCTGTTAGTTTCAATATCTGTAGAAAAGTTTGAGTTAAAACAGAAAAAAGTAGCCTGCTGTTTAGTTTAATTATTACTATCTTTCTTCCAGAACAGCCTCTGAAAAGTCTGATTCTAACAACTTCTGTGAATACGTGGATATAAGTAATTTTAAATTTGAATATAAATCAAATATATTCAAATATATAATCAAAATTTAAATATAAATTTCACATAAATCATTTCTAAACAAATGATAATTAAGAATTTTTAGAAAGTTCTTTTAAGATAATACAAAACAATAGAATATTAGAATTTAGAGATGAAAGAAATATGCTGATATTTTTGAAGACTAAAATAAAAGCAACTTTCTTTCAATGATATGTGATCATTATAAGAACTCAGAAAAATACAAAGAACAGAAACACTATCATAAAATATCTGACCTCCTAGGCAAACATCTGCTAAGCATAATTTCTAATATTTCTCATAAACATATGCATATAGAAAAAGAGATTGCTGTGATAATATAAATTTTGGACTATATTTTATATACCATTTTATAAAAAGCACTAATTTCAATAAAACTCAACTACCACTAATGAGGTATAAGGAAAGGCATTGTTGAATTTAAATGTTTACCCATCTATGCACACACTCAATATTATGTGCCTCTGAAATTAGCAAAAGTACTGAAAGTGGTGCCAATATTATCATGTATCTTTTAACTGCATATTTCATCTTGTAGTTACTGATTTCTGGCTTTAGAAACTAGAAAAATTCTTACAGTCACATTTTATCACTTTGTTCTTCTTTTTAATTTACATTCTATTCTATTAAACATACTTCCGATCATGTTAAGCTCCACTTGATAATTGAATGGCTTTCGTGGGTCTTTTTTTTTTTTTTTAATTATACCATAAGTTCTAGGGTACATGTGCACAACGTGCAGGTTTGTTACATATGTATACATGTACTGTGTTGGTGTGCTGCACCCATTAACTCGTCATTTATATTAGGTATATCTCCTAATGCTATCCCTCTCCCCTACCCCTTCCCCACAATAGGACCTGGGGTGTGATGTTCCCCTTCCTGTGTCCAAGTGATCTCATTGTTCGATTCCCACCTATCAGTGAGAACATGCAGTGTTTGGTTTTCTATTCTTGCGATAGTTTGCTGAGAATGATGGTTTCCAGCTGCATCCATGTCCCTGCAAAGGACATGAACTCGTCCTTTTTTATGGCTGCAGAGTATTCCGTGTATGTGCCGTATTTTCTGAATCCAGTCTGTCACTGATGGACATTTGGGTTTATTCCAAGTCTTTGCTATTGTGAATAGTGCCTCAATAAACATACGTGTGCATGTTGTCTTTATAGCAGCATGACTTACACTCCTTTGGGTATATCCCCAGTAATGGGATGGCTGGGTCAAATGGTATTTCTAGTTCTAGATCCTTGAGGTATCGCCACACTGTTTTCCACAGTGGTTGAACTAGTTTACACTCCGACCAACAGTGTGAAAGTGTTCCTATTTCTCCACATCCCCTCCAGCAACTGTCGTTTCCTGATTTTTTAATGATTGCCATTCTAACTGGTGTGAGATGGTATCTCATTGTGGTTTTGATTTGCATTTCTCTGATGGCAAGTGATAATGAGCATTTTTTCATGTCTGTTGGCTGTATGAATGTCTTCTTTTGAGAAGTGTCTGTTCATATCCTTTCCCCACTTTTTGATGGGGTTGTTTGTTTTTTTCTTGTAAATTTGATTGAGTTCTTTATAGGTTCTAGATATTAGCCCTTTGTCAGATGAGTAGATTGCAAAACTTTTCTCCCATTCTGTAGGTTGCCTGTTCACTCTGATGGTGGTTTCTTTTGCTGTGCAGAAGCTCTTTAGTTTAATTAGATCCCATTTGTCAATTTTGGCTTTTGTTGCTGTTGCTTTTGGTGTTTTAGACATGAAGTCCTTGTCCATGCCTATGTCCTGAAAGGTATTACCTAGGTTTTCTTCTAGGGTTCTTATGATTTTAGGTCTAACATTTAAGTATCTAATCTATCTTGAATTAATTTTCATATAAGGTGTAAGGAAAGGATTCAGTTTCAGCTTTCTACTTATGGCTAGCCAATTTTCCCAGCACCATTTATTAAATAGGGAATCCTTTCCGCATTTCTTGTTTTTGCCAAGTTTGTCAAAGATCAGATGGCTGTAGATGTGTGGTATTGTTTTTGAGGGCTCTGTTCTGTTCCATTGGTCTATATCTCTGTTTTGGTGCCAGTACCATGCTGTTTTGGTTACTGTAGCCTTGTAGTATAGTTTGAAGTCAGGTAGCGTGATGCCTCCAGCTTTTTCTTTTGGCTTAGGATTGTCTTGGCAATGCGGGCTTTTTTTTTGGTTCCATATAAACTTTAAAGCAGTTTTTTTCCAATTCTGTGAAGAAAGTCATTGATAGCTTAATGGGCATGGCATTGAATCTATAAATTACCTTGGGCAGTATGGCCATTTTCACAGTATTGATTCTTCCTATCCATGAGCATGGTATGTTCTTCCATTTGTTTGTGTCCTCTTATTTCACTGAGCAGTGGTTTGTAGTTCTCCTTGAAGAGGTCCTTCACATCCCTTGTAAGTTGGATTCCTAGGTATTTTATTCTCTTTGAAGCTATTGTGAATGGGAGTTCATTCATGATTTGGCTCTCTGTTTGTCTGTTACTGGTATATAAGAATGCTTGTGATTTTTGTATCCTGAGACTTTGCTGAAGTTGCTTATCAGCTTAAGGAGATTTTGGGATGAGACAATGGGGTTTTCTAAATATACAATCATGTCATCTGCAAACAAGGACAATTTGACTTCTTCTTTTCCTAACTGAATACCTTTTATTTATTTCTCTTGCCTGATTGCCCTAGCCAAAACTTCCAACACTATGTTGAATAGGAGTGGTGAGAGAGGGCATCCCTGTCTTGTGCCAGTTTTCAAAGAGAATGCTTCTAGTTTTTGCCCATTCAGTATGATATTGACTGTGAGTTTGTCATAAATAGCTCTTATTATTTTGAGATGCATTCCATCAATACCTAATTTATTGAGAGTTTTTAGCATGAAGGGCTGTTGAATTTTGTCAAAGGCTTTTTGTGCATCTATTGAGATAATCATGTGGTTTTTGTCTTTGGTTCTGTTTATATGCTGGATTATATTTATTGATTTGCATATGTTGAACCAGCCTTGTATTCCAGGGATGAAGCCCACTTGATCATGGTGGGTGAGTTTTTTGATGTGCTGCTGGATTTAGTTTGCCAGTATTTTACTGAGGATTTTTGCCTCGATGTTCATCAGGGATATTGGTCTAAAATTCTCTTTTTTTTGTTGTATCTCTGTCAGGCTTTGGTATCAGGATGATGTTGGCCTCGTAAAATGAGTTAGGGAGGATTCCCTCTTTTTCTATTGATTGGAATAGTTTCAGAAGGAATGGTACCAACTCCTCCTTGTACCTCTGATAGAATTTGGCTGTGAATCCATCTGGTCCTGGACTTTTTTTGGTTGGTAGGCTATTAATTATTGCCTCAATTTCAGAGCTTACTATTGGTCTATTCAGGGATTCAACTTCTTCCTCTTTTAGTCTTTAGAGAGTGTAAGTGTCCAGGAAATTTTCCATTTCTTCTAGATTTTCTAGTTTATTTGCATAGAGGCATTTATAGTATTCTCTGATGGTAGTTTGTATTTCTGTGGGGTCAGTGGTGATATCCCCTTTATCATATTTCATTGTGTTTATTTGATTCTTCTCTCTTTTCTTCTTTATTAGTCTTGCTAGCAGTCTATCAATTTTGTTGATCTTTTCAAAAAACCAGCTCCTGGATTCATCGATTTTTTGGAGGATTTTTTGTGTCTCTATCTCCTTCAGTTCTGCTCTGATCTTAGTTATTTCTTGCCTTCTGCTAGCTTTTGAATGTGTTTGCTCTTACTTCTGTAGTTCTTTTAATTGTGATGTTAGAGTGTCAATTTTAGATCTTTCCTGCTTTCTCTTGTGGGCATTTAGTGCTATAAATTTCCCTCTACACACTGCTTTAAATGTGTCCCAGAGATTCTGCTATGTTGTATCTTTGTTCTCATTGGTTTCAAAGAACATCTTTATTTCTGCCTTCATTTCATTATGTACCCAGTCGTCATTCAGGAGCAGATTTTTCAGTTTCCATGTAGTTGAGAGGTTTTGATTGAGTTTCTTAGTCCTGAGTGCTAGTTTGATTGCACTGTGATCTAAGAGACAGTTTGTTATAATTTCTGTTCTTTTACATTTGCTGAGGAGTGCTTTACTTCCAACTATGTTATCAATTTTGAAATAAGTGTGATGTAGTGCTGAGAAGAATGTATATTCTGTTGATTTGAGGTGGAGAGTTCTGTAGAAGTCTATTAGGTCCCCTTGCTATATAGTTGAGTTCAATTCCTGGATATCCTTGTTGACTTTCTGCCTCGTTGATCTGTGTAATGTTGACAGTGGGGTGTCAAAGTCTCCCATTATTATTATTGTATGGGAGTCTAAGTCTCTTTGTAAGTCTCTAAAGACTTGCTTTATGAATCTGGGTGCTCCTGTATTGTGTGCATTTATATTTAGGATAGTTAGCTCTTCCTGATGAATTGATCCTTTTACCATTAGGTAATGGCTTCCTTTGTCTCTTTTGATCTTTGATGGTTTAAAGTCTGTTTTATCGGAGACTGGGATTGCAACCCCTGCTTTTTTTTTTTGTTTTCCATTTACTTGGTAGATCTTCCTCCATCCCTTTATTTTGAGCCTATGTGTGTCTCTGCATGTGAGATGTGTCTCTGCATGTGAGATGTGTCTCCTGAATACAGCAAACTGATGGGTCTTGACTCTTTATCCAATTTGCCAGTCTGTGTCTTTTAATTGGACCATTTAGTCCATTTACATTTAAGGTTAATATTGTTATGTGTGAACTTGGTCCTGTCATTATGATATTAACTGGTTATTTTGCTCACTAGTCGATGCAGTTTCTTCCTAGCATTGATGGACTTTACATTTTGACATGTTTTTGCAATGGCTGGTACCTGTTGTTCCTTTCCATGTTTAGTGCTTCCTTCAGTATCTCTTGTAGGGCAGGCCTGGTGGTTACAAAATCTCTAAGCCTTTGCTTGTCTGTAAAGGATTTTATTTCTCCTTCACTTATGAAACTTAGTTTGGGTGGGTATGAAATTCTGGATTCAAAATGCTTTTCTTTAAGAATATTGGCCCCCACTCTCTTCTGGCTTGGAGAGTTTCTGCCAAGAGATCTGCTGTTAGTCTGATGGGCTTCCCTTTTTGTGTAACCCAACCTTTCTCTGTGGCTGCCCTTAACATTTTTTCCTTCACTTCAACTTTGGTGAATCTGCCAATTATGTGTCTTGGAGTTGCTCTTCTTAAGGAGTATCTTTGTGGCTTTCTCTGTATTTCCTGAATTTGAATGTTGGCCTTCCTTGCTAGGTTGGGGAAGTTCTTCTGGATGATATCCTGAAGAGTGTTTTACAACTTGGTTCCATTTTCCCCATCACTTTCAGGCACACCAGTCAGACGTAGATTTGGTCTTTTCACATAATCCCATATTTCTTGGAGACTTTGTTCATTTCTTTTTACTCTTTTTTCTGTTCGCTTCTCTTCTTGCTTCATTTCATTCATTTGATCTTCAATCGCTTATACTCTTTCTTCCAGATGATCGAGTTGGTTACTGAAGCTTGTGTATTTGTCACATAGTTCTCATGTTACAGTTTTCATCTCTTTCAGTTCTTTAAAGGACTTCTCTACATTGGTTATTCTAGTTAGCCAGTGGTCAAATGTTTTTTCAAGGTTTTTATTTTCTTTGCTCTGGTTATATAGTTCTTCCTTTAGCTCTGAGAAGTTTGATCGACTGAAGCCTTCTCCTCTCAACTCGTCAAAGTCATTCTCCATCCAGCTTTGTTCTGTTGCTGGCGATGAGCTGCGTTCCTTTGTAGGGGGAGATGCGCTCTGATTTTTTTAATTTCCAGCTTTTCTGCACTGCTTTTTCCCCATCTTTGTGGTTTTATCTGCCTTTGGTCTTTTATGATGGTGACGTACTAATGGGGTTTTGGTGTGGGTGTCCTTCCTGTTTGTTAGTTTTCCTTCTAACAATCAGGACCCTCAGCTGTAAGTCTGTTGGAGTTTACTTGAGGTCCACTCCAGACCCTGTTTGCCTGGGTATCAGCAGTGGAGACTGCAGAAGATAGAATATTGCTGAGCAGCGAGTGTTGCTGTCTGATTCTTGCTCTGGAAGCTTCGTCTCAGGGGTGTACCCTGCCGTGTGAGGTGTGAGGTGTCAGTCTGCACCTAATGGGAGATGTCTCCCAATTAGGCTACTCAGGGGTCAGGGACCCACTTGAGCAGGCAGTCTGTCCGTTCTCAGATCTCAGCCTCCGTTATGGGAGATCCACTGCTCTCTTCAAAGCTGTCAGACGGGGGCATTTCCCTCGGGTCATTTTATGAGTCATTTAAACACAGCTTCTCCATTCCTGGATTATTTTATTTAAATAATCTCTTTAGGTGCTGAACTTTTTTAGCTATTCCCCCATTTCACTTCTGAAAGTTTTCTTCCTTCAACATTCCTACCCTTCTTCAGCCCTCATGGATTTTTATTTCTTATGTTTATTATTTCTGGTATTTTTGTTAATGTTTCAGTAAACTTTATTGTATAGAACAAAAAAATCCATTGTGGTTTTATAATGATTTTCTCTCTCAAGAGAGCAGGGGTGAAAACCAGTAACTTACTTATAAAAATATTTTATTTAGAACTCTAATAAGACAATAAGTACATTCATATTTTGTCTTCTGAGTATTTAAATTAAAAGAGGTTCAGCTGAAGAAGGTTATAGCCAGGAAATGCAGTTTCTTGGCTCAACTGACCCATTAAAAAAATCCACCTATATAATATAGCAACTTTCTGCCAATCTTGCAAAGATTTCTTTTCTTTGATCTAATGTCCATGTGTTCACAAGCTTCTAAAATGTTTGCCAAAATTAAAGTTGACTGGTTAGCTTTTGCCTTAACCCATATCCTTCCATTCATCCCAAATTCTATCTCCAGTAGACAAGATTTTTCCACTTCTTATATGATGTCATAATCTGGAGTTAGTAGCTTTCTAATTAAGCCCTAAGAAACCTCAAAAAGCAGATCATCCTGTCTAATGGCACCCATTCCAATTTATGCATATTGAGAAAATTTCCTTTCTTTTCCTTTGTTTCTGAGCACAAAAGAACTCATTTTTTTAATCTACAAACTACTGAGATGTATCTCCAGTACATTCTGCTACTGATTATTTCTATGAGAGAACCTAATGTGATTCTTAATTTCAACCCATTTCTACCTGAATTTAACTTTTTTTAACCTTCTGTACTCTTGAAATTCAATAGCTTCATCTGAATAATCTTAATTATTTCATTATAAGATTTCCACTTGGGGAATTATTTCCCTTTTTAATTAGAAAATTTAAGCTTTCTCTTTTTCAAATTGCAGGTAAGATGAATACTTTATACACTGAATATACTTTAATTTTGTTATATGTTCCTGTCAGGATCGTTGACCCCTATTTTACTTTCTTGATCCCTATTTTTCCATCCTCTCTTCTAACTAGCCTGACAACCATGATGTTCCTTCATGGCTATAATCTCCTCATGTTGATTCACCTGTCTTTGTCGGTGTTGTCATTTCCTGTACTTTTGTGTCATTGAATGATGCTTCCATTTCTATAAAATCTTTAGTTTCATCTTTCTGTTTTGGTTTCAGTAGTCGTAGATTGATTTCATCTCCTTTTGTCTTATAATTACTTCCTTAAACTTCCTTTTCTTGTCTCTGAGCTATGAGCTTACTTTAAAAGGTCATATTTTCTGTAATTGTTTTTAGAACTAAGGAGCACTATTTCTTTGAATACTCCCATTATAAGTTCTCTTGTACTTTCAAATAATTTGTTACAGTTTTCAATTTTTACTATATTCAAAGGTTTTGTGCTTAAGATCCTTTTCTCATTCTTTTTATTATCTATATATGTCTCATTCTTGGTTGATTTTTAAAGCAGAAAGTGAACTGATGAAGGGTAGAATGGGAAATGAACCTGTGTCCCATTGTGGCTTTGATTTGGGTTTGTTGTCTTGGAGACCTTCGCTCTTTGCCCAGGGGACACGGGTTCAATCAGTTTTTGCAAAAAAAAGAAAAAGTGTAAATGTGGCTCCTAATGACACTTTTGGGTTTATTGCCCTAGATGTTGAACTCTGTTTGGTTCTTTCAGCTACAAAGCAACATTATAGGAAAGTAAAACATTTCAGCATATTTCTTTCAGATCCTTTTCTGCTATACTGTGTCAATGGGCTAGACCATTACAAAGATAACATTCAGACCCAGGTCTACCTGACTCATGTCACGTGCTTTTTTATCCTCCTGTGCTATTTTTTTCTTTAGACACCAAAATTCTGTGAAAGCAGATTGCATAGCAAATCTCAGTTAACTAAGATATTTGAGAAGTGGAATATTGTGGTCAATTAGATTTCAGTTTAACCGAGACAAACAGGAAACCCTTTGATTTCAAAATGTATTATTGAAAACTCTTTTAAAATGTATTAGCCAACTTCCTCAACCTTCATAGTACATTATGCAAAAGGCAATTGATTCCTCTTTCCATGTTTGAAGGTTGTTTAGGATTTCAATGTTAATACTATAAGCTGTGATTCTCAATATTGTGTAAAGTAAGTATCTGTGACCAAATATTAGAACACATTCTATATTCTAAAAGTTTTCAATAAAATAGCACTGATTTGTAATATCACAATCTTTTTGAGAATGAGGTGCTTTTTATGGAAATAGAGAAAATATATAAATAGGTATGAGCTATTAAAAGAAGAGACATACCATCTATGCCATGTATTATGATTAATGCATCCTATTAAATATCTAAAATTTGTTTGTACAAAGAATTTTAAGGCTTTTTATTTTTGGTGAGACAGAGTTTTACTTTTGTTACCCAGACTGGAGTGCAATGGCGTGATCTCGGCTCACTGCAACCTCTGCCTCCCAGGTTCAAGTGATTTTACTGCCATAGCCTCCCAAGTAGCTGGGTTTACAGGCGGCCACCACCATGCTCAGCTAATTTTTGTATTTTTAGTAGAGACAGGGTTGCGACATGTTGGCCAGGCTGGTCTTGAACTCCTGATCTCGTGATCTGCTCGCCTCAGCCTCCCAAAGTTTTGGATTACAGGCATGAGTCACCACACCCAGCTAGCTTTTTCTAAAACACAAAATCCATCTGGATAAATTGTGAAAATTGAGTCAGTTGGGATATAATTTTTACAGCTAGCTATTAAGAGATTTCTGAAAATTTGGCTCCACTTCTCATTTTTCCTTCACATGTTTGGCAACTTGTAAACACAACTTAAAGGTACTCTGATAAGGAGTAGTCTGCTTGTGTTTTGACAGTATTTCAACTGATGACTTTCAAATTCTATTTCTTGATAGGAAGCTTTCATTATCATATGCATTTTAGGTTATTTAATAGCTCAAAGGAAAAGAAAAAAAAAAGACTAGTAAAAATATCTAAAAACTCCCTCATGCTCTTATCTTTCAAAAGGGAAAGCATGTGCTGAGTAGATGAATTAAAAGGAGATAGGGAAGCCTAGACTGCAGTTCAACAGAAGCCATTGATCTTTACAAATTAGACTGACAACAGAGATCCATTAAAGTCCATAGTATAATGAAAAAAAATCCTTTTCTTTGGCCTTTCTTTTATCTCCACTTTTCCTAAATCTGATTCTTTTCTTCCATACTCTCCTGTCCTTCAGAAGAGACGCTAAATGCTGATGAGGTAATGGCAGTTACAAACCTCTTTCAATCTCATTTGGGAAATGACTCTAATTCCAAACATTAATTTTTGGTACCTATCTGAATAACAATAAGCTTGCTATATCATTGATTATGCACCAGGAGAATCAAGACAGTAAAAGAGGGAGTTGCTCACTTTAATACAGCCTTGCAGTTCAATGAAAACTATCGTGACTTAAAACGGGCCACTCACTTCTATTTCTTAGGCCACTTATCACAGTACTTAGGACATTTATCACTTTCTGCATTTCATTGTTTTTATTTGTTTGCTTATATTTTGCTCTTAAGTTTCTTAAGGTTAGTAACTAGATCATTGTAGGCTTTCTCTTCTCAAACAAAGCCAAGCCATAGGCTTTTGCTTAGTCATTCAAGGCTTATTTATTAGATGCTTGCAAGATGGCAAGAATGCTTACTGGCATAGCTGTTTAAATGAATGGATTACTTGGATAAGCAAGTAATAAAAATGGAGTAATAAATGTGATTGATTGTGATGTAAGTAACACCGTGGAGGAAATATCTGCTGTGCAGAAATGCCTCTTCATTCTCCAGTTTCTATACACAGAGGAGGAAATCATTCTATCCTTGTACACCCAAATATTGTATTTTCATCTCTTTGTCACTGCACTTGCCCAGATGTATTGCAATCCATCTTGTCTTCAAGCTAAACCATAGGCTCTTAGAGACAGAAATTCTGTGTTACTCATGTTTATATGCTTATTTTAGTGCTTACCAAGAGTAAATGGTCAGTTACAATATGTGTCTGTGTGTGTGTATGTGTGTGTAGGTATATTTGTACATGGACTTATTTATTAGGTGGCAAAAATTACATACAAAAAGCTATTTGGAAAAGATAGTATAGCAGGATTATAGGCCAGGAACCTTTTGTCACCTGCTCATATAACAAGAAAGGAAATCTAGTTCCAAGAGTCAGGAGAGGTTCTGTTTCTGACCTATGTGGCTGGTAGCACGTTTAGCATCTTCTATACAGCATCACATTTGTATAAAGCCATTTAGGCAGGCAGCATCACATAGCACAAAAAAGTGTATGAGTAAATGCACCCTTGATTTGTCTGTTGACTCCTTTGCTTATGAGCTAAAATAATTTGAGAAAGAAATTTAATCTCTCATTCTTGATTTTCCCTACATATTAATGGGAATTACAAAACCTACTCCTAAAAGTGTAAAGTAGATTTTAGTTAGAAAATGTACATTAAACAGTTTACATACTATCTAGTATATAGAAACATTCAGTTAATAATAGCTTCTGCTGCTGCCAGGCTGACCTGAGTAGAGAGATTGCAATTCAGGAGTGAGAAAAGGGTAGCTGACCTTGTAATTATAGAAAAGAGAATTGTTTTAGGGACTAAAGCAGGCAGTATAGGCAATACTTCCTTTTCCTTTCAGGAAGTAATGATTCTAATAATCTAGAACTGCTGAGCTTTCCCCAGGAACATAATCCTACAGATTTGCCCAGGAATTAGAAGTTGGAGAACTGAGTGATACACTTTTGCCTTTTGAAACTTAGCCTGAAAAATAATTTAATATTGGCCTTATACTTATTTGTCTTTTTCTGAAAATTTTAGGATATGATTGGACTCTATCAAGACACAAATGCCTTAGGTCTAATTGTATAAGAAATCTGTATCACATTTATAACTTTTTTTTTTTTTTTGAGACAGTCTTACTCTGTCACCCAGGCTGGAGTGCGGTGGCGCAATCTTGGCTCACTGTAAGCTCCACTTCCTGGGTTCGCGCCATTCTCCTGTCTTAGCCTCTCGAGTAGCTGGGACTACAGGCGCCCGCCACCATGCCCAACTAATTTTTGTATTTTTAGTAGAGACTGGGTTTCATGTTGTTAGCCAGGATGGTCTCAATCTCCTGACCTCATGATCTGCCAGCCTTGGCCTCCCAAAGTGCTGAGATTCCAGGCGTGAGTCACCGCGCCCGGCCACATTTATAAATTTTATAGCCATTGATTACATTTTATTTATTTATTGTACAGAAGAAAACACAAGTATGTTACAGATTTTGCCTTCTTTGTATTTCTTTCCGTTTTCATTGTAAGCCTAGTAGGTATTTTATTGACTCTTCTCTCATGTCTCTACAGTGTTTTTCAGATATTTTCACCTCTACTTTCTCCTTAAGACTGCACTGTTGGCAATTTTCAAGTATTTCTTCAACAATACAACTTCCTATAGAGCATTTAATGAACAATCTCTTCCAATCTCTGAGCAGATTGTTAATAAAGCAGTGAATAATCAATATAAAATCTTGACGAAAGGTTCATGATGAAAATCCAACTGGTTATGTAGGGATATTTACACATAATGATTTTCTCATGATGTAAAATACTAAAGTACTCCCTTGAATGTTGTCGTTTTGTCTCTTTCCTATCCTTGAGGGGAGAAAAATGCTAATGTATTGATTCAGTGTGAAGCATCCGAACACAAATTGGAAATTAGCTATAAATGCAGATATTTCTGCAATGACATATTTTTAATTTCTTCTTTCAATTTTCCAATTTAGTATTATGTAGAAAAACATGTAAAACAAGTTAAGTTTTTCTTGCAAAATTTAGCACAAATTAAAATGTATGCAGTTAGTTGGGATTTTTGTATCACTGAGAGGAAGAATCTAGCTGGATATCATCAATGCAGAGGTTAAAGCAATGACTGCAATTGTGGCCAGTACTTATGCTTTATCTACCAAAAACTAAATATTGAGATGATTTTAAAAATGCCAATGTGTAATTAGTTTCTAAATATTCTCTTCCTAATACTCTGTGGGACAAATCAGAGTCTGTATTATCATTTTTTTCAAGCAATTTCTGCATAATAGTGTTGTGCAGACAGCTTCAAGGAGAAAAGTACTGGAACACCTGTAATAGGATGTTATAATGGTATTCTTCCTCTCTCACTTTTGGCTCAGACATGAGGACAATAGAAGTTAATTCCAGAGGAGTGTACCCTATAAAAATTTAAAAGTTGGAGGCTGAAAACTAATAAGGTGACTATTAAAACTTTCACTCAAATCCAAAGTATAAAATAATTACCCAGAGTATGGAAATTGGGGCATATTTGGAGACAGAAAATTTCTTAAAGATACAGTGTGATGTTTATCCTCCCAGCTACCTCCAACTTCAACCTAAGTGGGAAGGGGATGAGATTTATGTCATTTGTCTTTTCAAGCTAAGAGTAGGGCTTCAAGAAAATACTTGGGGACCTTAATATGTGTCTCCTGCTCTTTGACATGAGTGATGATGCAATGAATAGTGGTCTAAATCAAACTGGAGAAACTGGAAGTGTGGCACAGATACTGGAGTGCTGCTAAGGACGTGCTGAGGAAAGGTGGCTGCTCTGCAAGCCACCTGTACTATCAGAGTTAGCAAAAGCAAAAAATGAGTGCATGTTCCCACTGGCCACGTTTGTGTCAAAAGCACCAAAAAGTCTGAATGAGCTTCACCTTGCGACTGTACAAAGAAAGGCTACAGAAATTTCTGGCCTCACAGGAGCAACAGAAAAGGTATGAATTGTACTGGAAGAGTGTGTGCATCAAATGCATCAAGAGACTGACAGCAAATGGCAGATCAGCTTTAAACACCTGTGAGGCCCCAGACCCAATGCTTTCTTGTTCCCTTTACATCTCTTGCCTGCTCTTCACTCCAAACACAAAGGGGCCAGGAAGAAATGGAGGTAACAGCTTGAGGGAGAAGCAGTAGAGAAAGATGTCAACCAAACCCCATCCCTGCCTTAAGTTTCCTGCACAAAGCAGACTCTAGCTGAGGGAGTGGGGGAAAATAAAACTAAACTGGACAGGACATTCCAATTTCTATGTAGCAGAGCTTGTTTGCTGACTTAATGTGATCACAGAACACTCTTTTACCTATGTGTGAATAGAATGTATATGGGCCTATCTGTGTTAATATCCGGGGCCAGGGAGAAAGTATACCCCTGAATAAACAAGGAAGACAAATAAACTTTCTTTATGATTGCACTTAATGAGTCCTGCTTATACAATCTGCTGTTTAAACTCTCCATTGTGTTAACAGAAATAAATTGTGTACTACCCTTAAGATTATTTATTTTTGAAATGTTGTATAATGACTTCCAATCTGCCAGGTCACGCCAGGGGTTTGGTAAACACATCTAATACATGTCAGATTCCCTTTCCACTACTATTTCAAAATACTTGGAAGTGAAGTATATGCTAAATTGTTCCATCCACTGTCATTAACTAATCTGACAGTTTACCAGACTGAATATGTACTGTTTCCATTAATTTCAAGGAAAATCACAGGATAGAAATGCTACAACTCTAAAGATACCTTTTATAAGGGTACAATTTCAACATTATTATATGAAAATTTGAATGACATGTAATAAAGCTTGGATGATTTCTTTTTTTATTTAGAAGTGATTAGTGAGTATTGTTCTTCAGATTTCCTTCACCATCTGGTCACTATTTCTGGACAACATGACTTTTATATAACTACTTGAGACTATGAATTTTTTTACACACGGTTACATATAAAATGTAGCCCATACGTGTTTTATTCTCATTCCAAGCACATTTTTTTAAGAAGTTGGTAGCCATTTTAATTTGGTCTTTGTATGTTGTCTTTCCATTGAGACACCTTTTCATTCTACAGACAGTTTACAAGTTGAACATGTTATTTTTAGGAACAGAAAAAACATCTCTTCAAGGTAATGGGACACCATGAGGTGTGCTCTTGCATATTACTTCCTTTACTAATTAAACGGAATGTGAGAGTGCAGGTAGGTTGGCATTGTTAAAGTAAATGACCCAATGCTTTAGTAATGAAGACACATCTAAGCTGAAGTTTATTGTTTTAATTTTAATCATGAGCAATTTTAGCCCCACAGACTAGGTTGCTCTGTGTCCTGCAGTGCATTGTTTCCATTGCACCACCGTGCTGCCCACTGACTCTATGAAAACTATTTGTAATAAGTTGTATTTTGGAATGAAGTGTTTTATTTCTATGCAAGGTGAATTGACATTGGGCATTTATTAAATCTGGTTTTTAACGGGCTGTTATAAGTGGGGTTCTTCAGAGGGCAGAGATATTGGGAGACTAAAAGTTGCTTAAATTATGCCCCATAAAAATATAGATGAGGCTCAGATGCCTTTGGATTAAATATTCATTACTGAATATTTACATAATGCATGTGAAAGTGCTTTTAAAATAAAAACTCTCTTTATATAAATGGAAGCTATGGCCAGATTTTCCCCATTATACCCAGTAGCACACTTCAAAGCATTCTCTGGAGCCTTAGGGTGGAGAAATGTCTTCCTTTCCACAAAGGAAGTAGAAGACTGATTATTCTACACTGTCCAAATCTATCCTTCTTAAATTCTTTGGGCAATCTAAAATTGTTCAACTTTTAGCAGGTATCATTTTTGTATGATATATAAATATACAATTCTTAAAAAAGGGAATATGTACTTTTTAACTTCCATTAAAAATGCTGTATGATCAACAGGGCCTTTTAAATAAATTATGCAGATCATTTGAATGTCCGAAAACAAGCATAGACAGACCTGGCTTCATATCCCACATCCACAGTTTACTAGTTGCATGACCTTGGACAAATAATTTTAACTCTGTGCTTTATTGTTCATCTTTCCTTATGAGATCGCAATATCTACCTTGAAGGGTTACTTGAAAATTAAATGACAGTGCAGGCAATGTTCCCAGGAACTGACACATTGAAAAAGCTGAAAAACACTTAATTTCCTCCTATGTAAATACATTATTATTGCCAAATTGAAAGCAGCCAAGTCTCAATTACCCATATTAATATATGAAAATTCCTATGCAGATAAATAAAAATAATGTGAACATAATTTTCACACATATTTTGTGGTCTACATTTATATTTGATAATGTTCTAATATTTCACTGTAAAATTTAGACATGAAAGGAAGATATTAGGAATTGAATGGTTGAACCCTCTCATTTTACAGATGAGAATAAAATTCAGACACAGATAAAAAATACAATTATAAATGTAATATAGCTAGTAAGTGGTAGAATTGGGATTGAAGAACAAATCTTTTTTGTCTGTTTTGTGATGCTATAGTACTTCAAATAATCAAACACACTCAAAATGAATTATAAAAACATATTCACAATGATCTCAATTTGCAGTAGCTGAAAAAGTGCCTACTTTTACTAACTACCTTGCTGTTATTTACTTCCCCTCTGAGAATTTCATTCTGTATGTACCATAATTGTTTACACTAGTTCAAACCAGTATTTAGTGCTATAATTCATGAGTAACTCCAGTCAAAATTTTGAGTAAGTTTATTCTAAACTTTCCACAACTTAGGATTGTTGTAATTTTTTTTAAAAAATCACTGTTCTATTTTGAAATATACAACATTAGAATTTTAAACAAACAAACAAAATCACTGACCAAGTCTTAAAATAGTAATTGGATCACTTTACCGCATTAACAGACTATTGTTTATTTCAGAGGTTACAGACAGAGTACAGGTGACAACTATTTCTGAGGCTGAGCACATAGGCACCATCTTACCTTAATATCTTAGCTCATAACATCCCCAGAGGCAAAGAAGTAATTAAATGCTTTGTTTTAAAAGTCCTTCTATTTTGACTCCAAAGCAGGTAAAACTACCATAAGAATGAGCAGAGTTGCTGATAATGACATAAATAATGATAAAATAAAAAGAGCTAGTAATAATTTCTATAAGAACTGGAAATTGAGATTTGCTTTGGAATATTCACATGACTGATAATCTTCCTGGGAAAAAGACATTTCCCATTTCCCACTATCTGTTCTTCTCTAATGGCATGTATTTTGTAACTGGCACTGGAGTTATTTATGCAAGTGTCCTATTTCTTTGATTATACACAAACAGCTTGGGGAAAAAAACCCCTTTCAGTCTCATTTTTATAGTTTGCAAGACACCTACTTAGTATACCCTGTCCATAGCAGGCATTTACCAAGTATAGGTTACATGAATTAATATTTTTATTTTATGACAATATTGGAATTATATTTCATAGAGTAGAATGGGAAAATAATAATATAGTAGTTGCAGTTCTTCCTGGTGGAAAAAGAAATCTTCTGATATTCTCTTTCAATAAAAGTAATAAATTGCAACAGTTCCCCCAAGGGTCTCGAATGAGAGAAAAAGAAAGAAGTAAGAATGGTTTAAAATATACTCACTTTACTGTACCTTGTTTTATAATCTATAATTTATTTGAATTATTTTCAATGAGATATTCATAAGTATGAACTGAACATTGGAAAAAAGGTCAAGTTCTTCTGTTCATGGCTAACTTTTACTCCATGATTTTTAAACCTGCCTACACATAGCAGATGCTTTTGGTTCTCACGCAATATCTATTTCATCCTCATTCTTTCTAAAAGGACCCTAAACTTGTCCAGGAATCCACTGAGGTCTCATGAACTCCAAGAGCCTCAGGAGAAGCTGAGTTAATTTGCAGCTCCAGGGAAAGGTTCTTTTTCCGTTCCAATTATGGTTGGCCATCATTCTTACCAGTTACTGGTTAGAATAGCTGATTGAGCTAATCAGTACAGGATTCCTGGTCTACTACCTGAAAGTTATTGGCCCAAAGTGATTTTTGAGAGCGCCTCTCTTGTTGTCATGCTCTCCCTCTCCCTGTTTCTCCCCTTCCTTCTCTTTCCCCTCTGTCCACCTGCCTCTCTCTTCTCTCTTCTCTTTTCTGCAACTCTTCTCTTTCTCAGCCTTTCTCCATCTCCACACCTTACTTCCTCACTGTCTTGCTGAATATGAGAAAGGCAACAAGCAGCCAAGCAGCTTTGCAGATTCCTACCGCCTTTTTACTCCCACTAAGATAACCAGCCCTGAACAGAACTGATGCTGAAGGTGACAGAACTGGGAGACAAAGGACGAGTCTAGATCCATGATGTTACACATGAGACACTAAACAATCCACCCTGAATCCCACACTCCGTTTGGACTTTCACTTTCTTAAAACGGTAAATGCATTTACTGTTTGAGCCAGTTTGTTCCAATATTGCTACAAACTAATTTTGATGCACTCCTTAACCTCAATCCTCCGCTGCATTTTAAAACTTTCTTCTTTGCCCACTTATTTTTCTATACGTGCCGCTATTATTCTTATGTAGAGAAACATGTCTAGCTTTATGATACTAAACGATTACCATTAAATACTGACAATAGCAAGGGAAAATAGTACAAACTCAAATGAAATGCTAACAACTAAAAGACCGATTTTATAATGTGCATTTGTAGCGACCATTTCAGTGAGTCTACATAATGATTTTAAAGGACTTTCAATAATGTTTCCTGCAGCTGTGCAGACTTTTAACTTTTAACTCTTCATTTAAAAAATGCATCTAAATATAAATCAAGCACTATACACTTCCAATTTAGCTGTTTGAATGGAAAGAGAAAGTTGAAAGCTGGAGCAGTCATGAGTAAGTGCTATAGAAAGCTGCAGTCGACAGTTGCAATTTAAAACCAATCAAGTGGGCAGGAGAAGGGGAGCACAGAACCTGAAAATAACTGGTAATCTTAGAAATAATTTTAAAGCAATAGCCACACTAATAATGATTATGGTTAATTAGTGATCCAAGGGTACCACTCTCTCAGCCAGTGCAGTTTTGAAGGTAAGAAGTAGTTTAAGCAGTCTGTCAATTTCCACTAGCAATATTCATCTGAACTAATATGGAGTGTTTTGCTTTACTTCAATGTGCAAAGAGTATGAGAAGGGATAGGTACATGACATGTGTCCACATTCCAAGATTCTTTGAATCAGTCAAGTATGAGACTGGAAAAATAAGACTTTTTAATGGCAATGGCATGAATAACATGAGAAAAGGTATTGAGATACCATCTTCAGAGTGTTCATTCTTGAGATTATGCATCTAGGATATGTAAGCATATTGACTTTTGTGTTTTTACCCCTGGCCATTATATCTTGAACAAAGGGGAAAACAAAGCTATTTTAGGTCTAAAATAATCCTTTCTTCTTTAGTACAAGTAGAATGTCTTGGTTTTAAAAGTTTTATCTTCTATAACTACTGGGCAAGCAATTTAAGGTCTTTTCCTTCTTCTGAAGACAAGGAAGCTTAACCCTGCATTACTTTTCTTTTGATGGAATTTCTGAAAGAAAATATTATATACATGTATAAAATCATTTTCTACATAAGAAAAGTGCTATATAGATGCTAATAGTTGGCATCCTTCTTAGAATAAGATTATCAATTTGAGGCTACAAAGAAATTAGAAGATATGTTACATATATTTATTGTATAAGTCATGAGAGTGATCACTGGTCAATGACACAAAAACTTTTGAAAGCAATAAACAAAAATTTAAAAAAACTTAAAGTGATATTAGATGACTCAGAGTAATGAAAAAGTATGTTAGTACATTTGTCTTTGATATTTTTGCATATATTTATTCTCCATAATGTTTACAATTTTTTTTTCTGAGATACCTCAATAGAAATGATCAAGGTCAAGCTTACATATTGTGCTTAGTTCCTGAATCTTCTGCATTTGGAACCTGCCTTCCTTCCCTTCCCTAAAGATGGAGGTGGAGGTAGATAGGTGTGAAATAATACCTCAGATGCTTTGGAAATGTTTGGGTCAATGGTTACAAGGAAACTTATGCTGATTCTAGCAGCAGTACAATACAAAGATATTACAGGAAAAATTTAGAGTGACATTCAGTTGTTGCAAGAGCTTCCCTCTTGGTCTTGAGCTTTGTTTGCTTGTTTTTCTTTTCCTGTAGCTTAAACAGGAGAAGGAAGCATCTGCCGTTTTCTTTTTTCTTTCTATTTTTATTAAAAAGGCAATTCATGGTCATTATCTTTGAATGTATATACTAAAATAAAAATAAAATATATTTCAAAGCATGAATTCCACCTACAAAAGAAAAACAATGTTAAAGTGTTGCTTGTATAGTTTATGTACACATGAAGAACATAAAAAAATTCTTGGACACATTTCATTTTTCAAAATTGAACATCAATATTTCTGGTCTCCCATGCTCCTTTGGAACCTTGACCGCTTCCCATCCAGAGGAGGAATCCATTTGCCCTTTCTGTGAACTTGGATGAGACTTGTGGCTGCCTCACCCACAAGCACATGGTGGACAGGATGCTGTGTGCTTTCTGAGGCTGGAGCTCACATGGTAATGTGGTTCCTCCTGTTCCTATCTGGATGTTCATCTTTGCACTCAGCCACCATGCTGAAAAGAAGCTATGAGAAACTACAGAGAGAGGCCTCTTGGAAGGCCTGTGAGCATGGAGAAGAACCAAGGTCCCAAGCCAGCATACACCACCAGAAATGTGAGTCCTCAAATGATTGCAGCCCCACACAGGGCTTCACATCAGACATCTGACTCCTAATCATCATGGAGGAGAGATAAGTGGTCCCTGGTTGCCTTGTCTGAACTGCTGACTTACAGAAACCAAGAGAGGTAAGAAATTGCTATTTTTAGATCCATTATGTTGTATTATGCCTCATAACTACAGCAGATCTATACAGTATCAAATTTTACCTCTAACTGCATGTACTCTTTTAGATACCATTTAAACCTTTGAACATATAGCACAAATACATGTAAAACCTTTTGTATCACGTAGGTTTGGAAAATAGCATAAACATTTTGAGATTAGAGAGCTTTTTTTTTTTTTTTTTTTTCTGTTCCATGGACTGATTTTCATGGAACTATAGCAATCAAGGGCAGAAATACATGTATTAAAATTTATACTTAGCTCTTTTTTGAGGGATGGAACAAAATATGTTTCATTCTTCCACCTCTTAAAGTAGTAAGTGTTGTTGAACCCTAATACTGAAGGAAAATAAATAGAAAAGATATCTAGATGCTAGAGAGAAAGAAATGAAACAAAGTTTTAGATAGGGAGGGAGAACAAGAAGGAGGGAACAAGGTGGAGGACAGAAAAAGGAAACAGAGACTCCCTTAGTACATTCCAAGATAACTTTTCTAGAACAAGGCATGTAGGTTGCCAGTTCACTCTGATGGTAGTTTCTTTTGCTGTGCAGAAGCTCTTTAGTTTAATTAGATCTCATTTGTCAGTTTTGGCTTTTGCTATGCCATTGCTTTTGGTGTTTTAGACATGAAGTCCTTGCCCATGCCTATGTCCTGAATGGTATTACCTAGGTTTTCCTCTAGGGTTTTTATGGCATTAGGTCTAACATTTAAGTCTCTAATCCATCTTGAATTAATTTTCATATAAGGAGTAAGGAAAGGATCCAGTTTCAGCTTTCTATTTATGGCTAGCCAATTTTCCCAGCACCATTTATTAAACAGGGAATCCTTTCCCCATTTCTTGTTTCTCTCAGGTTTGTCAAAGATCAGATGGCTGTAGATATGTGGTATTATTTCTGAGGACTCTGTTCTGTTCCATTGGTCTATATCTCTCTTTTGGTACCAGTACCATACTGTTTTGGTTACTGTAGCCTTGTAGTATAGTTTGAAGTCAGGTAGCGTGATGCCTCCAGCTTTGTTCTTTTGACTTAGGATTGTCTTGGCAACCTCCAGAATGGGAGAAAATTTTTGCAATCTACTCATCAGACAAAGGGCTAATATCCAGAACCTACAAAGAACTCAAACAAATTTACAAGAAAAAAACAAACAACCCCATCAAAAAGTGGGCAAAGGATATGAAAAGACATTTCTCAAAAGAAGACATTCATACAGCCAACAGACACATGAAAAAATGCTCATCATCACTGGCCATCAGAGAAATGCAAATCAAAACCACAATGAGATACCATCTCACACCAGTTAGAATGGCAATCATTAAAAAGTTAGGAAACAATAGGTGCTGGAGAGGATGTGGAGAAATAGGAACACTTTTACACTGTTGGTGGGACTGTAAACTAGTTCAACCATTATGGAAAACAGTATGGTGATTCCTCAAGGATCTAGAACTAGAAGTACCATATGACCCAGCCATCCCATTACTGGGTATATACCCAAAGGATCATAAATCATGCTGCTATAAAGACAACATGCACACGTATGTTTATTGAGGCACTATTCACAATAGCAAAGACTTGGAATCAACCCAAATGTCCATCAGTGACAGACTGGATTAAGAAAATGTGGCACATATACACCATGGAATATTATGCAGCCATAAAAAAGGATGAGTTTGTGTCCTTTGTAGGGACATGAATGCAGCTGGAAACCATCATTCTTAGCAAACTATCACAAGAACAGAAAACCAAACACTGCATGTTCTCACTCATAGGTGGGAACTGAACAATGAGATCACTTGGACTCGGGAAGGGGAACATCACACACCGGGGCCTATCATGGGGAGGGGGGAGGGGGGAGGGATTGCATTGGGAGTTATACCTGATGTAAATGACGATTTGATGGGTGCTGACGAGTTGATGGGTGCAGCACACCAACATGGCACAAGTATACATATGTAACAAACCTGCATGTTATGCACATGTACCCTAGAACTTAAAGTATAATAATAAATAAATAAATAAATAAAAAGAACAAGGCATGTGAGGATGCTTAATACGCCAACCCTGTGTTTTTATTGTCCTTTGAAACTTGGAGATATAATATAGGGTCCAAAACTTTGCAATATCCAAATGTTCAGTTGTCTCTTTAGCAAGTAGCCACAGCAACCTACCAATGAGGAAATTATTTCTAAGGCTGAGTGCTATTGCCTTATAAAACTAGAAGTCCTTGGGCTGGTAGAATTAATCCAAGAGCCAAATCTGGCATAGAGATGGAAGGATTATATCCCTGAATTAACAGTAAGAAAAGAAATATTTTAATTCAGTAACGAGTAAGACAAATATTATAGGCAATCTAATTTTCAATCATGGGATTAAAATATACTTGTTACACAACAAACTGTATTTGTTAAAAATAAACACATGCAATATTTCCTTTTTTCTAATAGAAATCCAAGCATAGAGTTTTACAGTAACACGTCTGTCTTTCTTTGAAATAATTTAGCAGTCTGTTTTAGAAGAGAGTCTCTGCCATCACATCACCTAGGCTGAAATCTCAGCTCTGTTGCTCACCAGCTGAGGGACATCAGCCAAGTTACTGAGCTGCAGAGACTTTTAATACCCCTGTAAAATGAAAAGAATTATAGAATCTGCATTATAAATTTGTTTGGAAGATTTAGTGAGAGACTGTATGTCGTGCACTTAAAAAATCCCCAGAACAGAATACCATTCAATGGTGTTAGCTCTGTTATTATTATTATGTTATTAATTACTATTATTTCTTTTTAAGCAGCCTAGTTCCTGCTTTTAGCCGATCATCCTATGAGTTTTTGATTTCTACTCATGGTTCTTTGCAATAAATTCTTTTTATGAAGTCCTAAATTATTCTTTCAAAAGTAAAGTGATTAGGTAGCAAAAAAAAAAAGAAAAAAAGAAAAACACCATACACACACAAGACAAGGTACTGAAGTAGGACATCATTTCAAACACTCTATAGCATTTTAAAACCTTAATAGAATTACTAATATTTGATGAAAAACGTTACTAGTATTTGATTTAAAATTTGATGAAAATTAAATATATCAGGCTAAATGAAAGCTCTCCCTCTTTTTTTAGGAATCCCTCAGGATTATAGGCCTGATTGGGCTAAATGCAGGTTACAGGTGCCAGAAAGAGCATGTATTTTTGGCGACCACTATCTCCCTTTAGGATCAGCACAATTAAATATATTATTGATAGGAAAGGAGCTGAACTTTTATATGCCAAAGTATTTTTTCTTTTAATCATTTTAAGAGCATAAAATTAAGCCCACTTACAAGGGCATGCATATAAAATAGTGTATAATGTCTACATTGGAATGATTATAATGAATAGCCTTCAATTTAATAATTAGTTGCTTGTTTTACTGTATGTTTCACAAACGTTTCAAGGGCAAAAGGGAATGAGGATGTTAAGACAGATCCCTTTACGAATGGTATTTCAAACTTTCAGATGTTATTTTTTTATTTTTTATTTTTTGCTGAAAGTAATGTATAAAGAGAGAGCTTTTATGCAAAGCATTTTGTGAGTACTGGAATTTGAGGGTGTTGGTTGGGAAGCTGATAATCTAACATTAAAAAGACAATCATTGCCCTTAATGAAATTTAAAATTTAGCGTGGGAGATAATAATATAAGACATAACATCAGGAACTGAATAAAGAGGAGTTGGACAAAGTATGAGTTATATATAAAAATACCCAGCTGACAGAAGTTAAATAAAACATTTAACTAAAATTTCTCTAGGTAAGCTGGAACACTGAAGTTCTTAAAGCTCCTGGATATCATTTCCATTTTTAAATTGAAAATAATTCTGGATAATTTTTAAATTCCATACTTAAGTTACTGTAAGCATTACAATTATTGCAAAACAAGAAGAAAAACATACAAGATCAAATTCATTGGAGCACTTGTATTTTTTCCTGGTGTCACCTTTGGTTAAATATCAAGCAATAAATAAATTTTTTATATTAAGGTTTTCAAAGATTTGTCTTCCCTATTCTTGGATCTGTATTTCTTCTACTTGTGATTTTATCTACCATTTTGAAACCCTGCAAATAAGTTATTGGAAACAAAAATACTTTTTTGAACCTAAATTATTTGACTGTGAATAGGAATGAATACCATATTTTGATAAAACTGTAAGTGAAAAATGTGTAAATATGTTTGAGGACTACAGAAAGCTGTGGCATAAGTGCATAGTTTTATAGATACTAAGGACTTCCCACATTAGAAATCAAGTCTTCAATTCATTATGACATTTGGCCAAAAGTATCCTGTGCCTATCACCTCATCAGTCAATGTGAGCAAAAGACTAGACATTCAAAGAAAAGAATTGTTGGAAGTGACCACATTTTTGGGAGCTATTGGATTTAGGGGAGTTTTCTATAGGCCTTCTCCTCTTTCCTAACGAGCAATACTCCTCAAGCCAAGGAAAGAGGCCTACAAGGGAGTCCCTCATAGACTTTGAGGTCAAGCAGTATAGCGGGTGTTGCTGGTGCCTCATCCATATGCCTTTCCCATTATTACTTTAGAGGGCACCAACTAAATGTGTTATTTCTAGCACCTGCATTCTTTTGTCTGAGACCTTTTTCTTACTCTTACCTTGCTTTGTCACTTGTGTAGCCAGCCAATCACAAGGATCTAGGAATGAACACACCCTCGCAATGAACTGTGTTCAACAATAATGGAAAGGAATTGCTCTATACATTCACATATGTCCCTGGCATTATCTAGGTCTGAGGTAAGGGTTTCCACTAGCTCCTAGAGTATCCCCTGTGTGAGGGACTATGGCTCATTGCCCACAGTAGCGACTGGCTTGATAAACCACCCCTGTGAGCTGCTTGCCTGCACTATGTCACAATCCATTGCCATACCTTCACCTCCTCCATGATCTATTTGCTCCCAAATCCCTGTTTAAGGGCTTCTTATAAAGTAATTCAAACAAAAAAAAAAAGTAGACAGCAAACTAGATTTACCCTTATTTAAGCAAGGGGGCAAACAAGTTCCTAAGAGAAGGTAGACTTGTGGAGAGAGAGGGTCAGCACTGGGACAGGCTACATCAGGCAGTATTCATTGTGGCAAGTCCGTCCTCTGTGGAACAAAAACTGGGGACCAGAAAAGTTAGCAGGCTTAAACAATCTTGGCAAGACAATTCAAAGGGACTGACCATCAGAGAAGAGAAAACGTGTGGAAGTAGGTTGAGTTGCATAAAATGTTAGTGATTTTTGCCCGGAACTGACTTTTTTTTTCTCTCCAACTTTTATTTTAGGTACAGGGTGTACATGTGCCACTTTGGTACGTGAGTAAATTTCTTGTCGCGGGGGTCTGATGTGCACATTATTTTGTAACCTAGGTAATAAGCATAGTACCTGATAGATTTTTCTTACTTTCTTCCTACCCTCTATCCTCAAGTAGGCCCTAGTGTCTGTTGTTCCCTTCTTTATGTCCATGTGTGCTCAATGTTTAGCTCCCACTTACGAGCGAGAGCATATGGCATTTGTTTATCTCTTCCTGGGTTAATTTGCTTAGGATATTGGCTTCCAGCTCCATCCATGTTGCTGTAAAGGGTAGAATGTCATGCTTTTCTTAAGGCTATGTAGTAGCCCATGGTGTATATGTACCACATTTTCTTTAACCAGGCCATCATTGATGGGCATCTAGGTTGATTTCCATGTTTTTACTATTGTGAGTAGTGCTCCAATAAACAAACGTGTGCATGTGTCTTTATAGTAGAAAAAATTGTATTCCTTTGGGCATATTCCCAGTAATGGAATTGCCCAGTTGAATGGTAGTTCTGTTTTAAATTCTTTGAGACGTCTCCAAACTGCTTTACACAAGGGCTGAACTAATTTACATTCCCAACAGCAGTGTATAAGCACTTCCTTTTCTCTTTTTTAAAATCAGAATGAGAACAAAATCTCAAAGTTCTTATAATGGAAAGTTACTGGAAAGCTCTAAGACTTACTTAGATGTCTGTAAGAGCAGGGAAGGGAAAACTGATACAGAATGGTTAAAGGCAACGATGGGGAGAAAACAAAACAATTTCATGCTTGTCCCCTGCCTAATTCAGGCTTTTGAATACACTAATTGATTAGACATGGTGCAAATTCTTTCTCCATCCCTCTTTCAGAAGAGATTGCTGATCAGACATATTACTAAGCTCACACTGGTGCTCAGAAGACCTCTCAACAGCACAGTCTGTGCAGTCACTATCAATCAATCAGAGTTGGCATTGCAAATCTCAACCCTTTCTCAATCCCTAATCTTGGCTGAAACATCTTAATTCCTTAGCATCGTATTCAAAGCTTTTTCCTCTTTCCCAAATTAACTCTCTAGGCTTAAGTTTCACCAAACTTCCACATATTGTAAAATTAAGTCATAAAAACATGTTTAGAGGTCTTCAAAATAATCATTGACTCATAATCCCTTAATTTACAATATTTCTTATCATCCATTTTTTCTTGGAAAATTTTACATACAACCTTTAGCACAATTCAAATTCCACCCTAAACTCTAACTACTTCCTTAATAAGAAATGATTTTTTTTTTATTTCATAGAACTTCCATGAATTTCTTAAACCCTGTTATTCTACTTAACTCATTTCACCTTACCTTTGCTATCTTTCTTGTGCATTACAGTTTACTTATGGAAACAATTATATTTTATTTATTGTTTACTCCCCGTGGCACCTGACAGAAATTTTATATATTTTATCCAATCAAATCAGATTAAATTGATTTAAAAGTAACTTATTTTAGTTATTAGTTGGACATTCTCAATATCTCTTCTTACAAGGTAGGCTGCTCTACTCTGTCCTGCCTAGTTTTGTGGTTCTTGACTTGTATAAGAAACTAACGATGGTATTAGTAGACCCAAAAGGAGTACCAAATACAGATTTATCATTAAACTGTGAGAAATTGGTAGAGATACTTAAGATATCTAGATTAGAATTTAATGTTAGCTCAATTAGCCCATGATTTGTATAATTCATAACACACACACATTAAAAATAATTATATGTAGAAAAACATACTTCAAAATGTATTCTGAAGAGCAAAGTAGAAGTTGCTTTGATTTGTTCTGTTATTACCTAGATTTTTTTAATTTAAGATTTCAGAGACTTCATGTAAATGCTTTTACAGAATCACTAAGCTCCAAGAATGGCCTATATTGAATTTTATTAGCAATTCTGAGCTCACATGGATTTCTGTTTATTTTTTAGTGGTTTGGCCTTTACATTTTCTGTGATCTAGGGCAAATCAAGACACTTCTCAAAATCTTAATATTTTCATACATAAATACAGTGTTATAATAGTCTCTACCATCCTACCTACCTATGCCAAGGAGCTACTTTGGGGATCGAAAAAGAAAGTAGTAACTTCACACACAAACACAAACACACACATAGAAATTTCAAAACTATAGTCTTATATACTAATACATGTATATACATTATATAATAATATACTTACATATATTGTGCTCAATATTATTACTCTGAGGCAATTAAAGTTATAAGTTATAAAATGAGATTTTTTGTAACGGAACACAGGATTAAACCATGAAATTTTCAGAGATTATTATACCTGGCCACAGGGATGGGGCAGTGTACCAAATAAAACATTTCTTAATCATTTGGGTAAAAATATCTTGCAAAACAGTTAGAAATGCTGCCAAATTGCTTGCTACTAGACAAATATTTTGTGGATCATAAATTCTCTTAGAAGGCTTTGGGCAAACTTAATTAGATTTTAAAAAACCATCTCTATTATGATTAGTTGATACTTTAATTAGGTAGATACAAAATAAAAAGTTTAGTTTTATTAGATTTATCGAATTATAACTTGAAATATTTCTTTTTTTTTTCATATCATAAAAAGAAGCCTAGTACTAAGGGATTAGCTCCTCTAAGCAGACTAGACAAATATTCATACTTGGAGAGTCTGAATTTTTGCTTCTCTAAGATTTTTTCTTTTTCCTTTCAGAATATTACCTCAAATTGTTGCACTAAATTTGCCCATTGGCTCTTGAAAATAATCCAAACTTGTTTATTCAATAAATCGAGGGAAAAAAAATGTAACCTGGACAAGGGTGGAGGGAGTGGAGATGGATGGTAATGAAATTATGTAAGACATATTTGGGTGATAAAAATCAATACAACTTGGAGTTGGATTTGACATAGTGGAGAGAGATGTCAAGAGTGACTTTCAGATGTCTAGTTTATACAACAGGAAGGGAGATGATAACCATTTACTGAGCTGTGAAACAGGAACCTTAGCAGAGTTGCAGGTAGACCAGCACCAGGAGAGGTAACAGGTTTGTTCTAGAATAATTTTGATATCTATCCTAAAGTATCTAAATCCCACTAATGAAAAACTCATTCCCATATATAGTAAGTTTAATCTCTCTCTCTCCCTGCCTCTCTCTCTCTCTCTTCTCCTAAGGAGAACCCTTCTAGAAAGTAAGAATATCACAGAGTGACCTTAATATCTTAGGATATATAAAGGAATTCATCAAATGTTTCCTTTAGCATGACTGTACAGGACTTGTGAGAAATAAGAAAAAGACAATGAAGTGAAAAGAAGAAAGTAAAAAAATTACCTACTTTTTTTTGTTTTGTTTTCTTTAATAGGTAACTTTAAAAAAAATTATACTTGAAGTTCTGAGATACATGTGCAGAACGTGCAGGTTTGTTACATAGGTAGACATGTGTCATGGTGGTTTGCTTCACCCATCAAACCATCATCTACATTAGATATTTCACCTAATGCTATTCCTCTCCTAGCCCCTCACCCCTCGACAGGCTCCAGTGTGTGATGTTCCCCTCCCTGTGTCCGTGTGTTCACATTGTTCAACTCCCACTTAGGAGTGAGAAAAATGTGCTGTTTGGTTTTCTGTTCCTGTGTTAGTTTGCTGAGAATGATGGTTTCCAGCTTCATCCATGTCCCTGCAAAGGACATGGACTCATCTTTTTATGGCTGCGTAGTATTCCATGATGTATATGTGCCACATTTTCGTTATCCAGTGTATCCTTGATGGACATTTGGGTTGGTTCCAAGTCTTCGCTATTGTGAACAGTGCTGCAATAAACATAGTTGTGCATGTGTCTTTATAGGAGAATGATTTATAATCCTTTGGGTATATACCTGTAATGGGATTGCTGGGTCAAATGGTATTTTTGGTTCTAGATCCTTGAGAAATCGCCACACTGTCTTCCACAATGGTTGAACTAATTTACACTCCCACCAACAGTGTAAAAGTGTTCCTACTTCTCCACACTCTCTCCAGCATCTATTGTTTCCTAACTTTTTAGTGATCACCATTCTAACTGGCGTGAGATGATATCTCATTGTGGTTTTGATTTGCATTTCTCTAATGACCAGCGATGATAAACTTTTTTTTCAGATGTGTGTCGGCTGCATAATTGTCTTATTTTGAGAAGTGTCTGTTCATATCCTTCACCCACTGTTTGATGGGGTATTATGTTTTTGTAAATTTGTATAAGTTTCTTGTAGATTCTGGAAATTAGCCCTTCGTCAGATGGATAGATTGCAAAAATTTTCTCCCATTCTGTAGATTTCCTGTTGACTCTGATGATAGTTTCTTTTGCTGTGTAGAAGCTCTTTAGTTTAATTAGATCCTATTTGTCTATTTTGGTTTTTGTTGTCATTGCTTTTGGTGTTTTAGTTATGAAGTCTTTGCCCGTGCTTGTGTCCTGAATGCTATTGCCTGGGTTTTCTTCTAGGGTTTTTATGGTTTTAGGTCTTACCTTTAAGTTTTTAATCCATCTTGAGTTAATTTTTGTATAAGACATAAGGAAGGGGTCCAGTTTCAGTTTTCTGCATATGGCTAGCCAGTTTTCCCAACACCGTTTATTAAATAGGGAATCCTTTCCCCATTGTTTGTTTTTGTCAGGTTTGTCAAAAACCATATAGTTGTAGATGTGTGGAATTATTTCTGAGGCCTCTGTTCTGTTCCATTGTTCTATATATCAGAATTACTTACTTTTTATTGTTGACGAAGACTATTCTAATAAAATTGCTAGGACTGGGTAATTTTCACATTCCTTGAAGTTGGACTCATCAGAATGTAAACATTTTTCATAAATTTAACAGCTTTTCAAGGTGAGTGATTAAAGAGTCTTTACCTTAGATTTCTTTTCTGGTCGACATACCATAAACTTTCTTGTTCAGTGTGTTCAAACAATCAAGCAGAGCAAGTCATTAGCAAATAAACTGAGCCTTATAATGTGTGTATTTCACTCTTCTGTTTTTGATTTTGAATGAAGACCAATTATTTTCTCACATCTGCCACACAAATCATAAGCTCCAGCATGTCAAGATGCACTTGCACAGGGTGTATATATTTATGAAAGCAGAGTTTTAGGATTGAACTGCTTATCTCAACTGAATGCTGATTCAATAATCAGTGCTACCTGTGTTAGTCCATTTTACATTGCTATAAAGGAATACCTGAGACTGGGTAATCTGTACAGGAAAGAGGTTTATTTGGCTTACCATTCTGCAGAACGTATAAGAACGTATAAGAATAGTTCTGGTGAAGGCCTCAGGAAGCTTACAATCATGGTGAAAGGCAAAGGGTGAGCAGGCGTGTCACATAGTGAAAGAAGGTACAAGAGAGTAGGGAGGACGTACCAGGTTCTTTAAACAACCAGTTCTCACATGAACTGATAGCGTGAGTACTCACTTATTACTGTGAGGAGAGCACCAAGTCATTCATGAGAGATCCACCCTCATGACCCTATCATCTCCCACCAGGCCCCATTTCCAATATTAGAAGCACATTTCAACATGAGATTTGTAGGAAACAAACATCCAAGCTATAGCAGCACCGTTTCCTTTATTATTAGTAAGAAAAGCTGGAAGCCGTCATCCTCAGCAAACTAACACAGGAACAGAAAACCAAACACCGCATGTTCTCACTCATAAGTGGGAGCTGAACAATGAGAACACATGGACACAGGGAGGGGAACAACACACACCAGGGTCTGTTGGGGGTTGGGGCAAGGGGAGGGAGAGCATGAGGAAAAATAGCTAATGCTAAACTTAGGTGAGGGGTTGATAGGTGCAGTAAACCACCATGGCACATGTATACCTAATGTAACAAACCTGCACATTCTGCATATGCTGAACTTAAAGTAAAATTTGAAAAAAAAGAATAAAAAATGATAACATTTTTTCCAAGGACTTTGACAAAGTTATTTTCAAGAGAGGATTTTTTATTCCTGAATTAAGATTTTAAAGAGTGTGTTTATTTGAGGGTGCAGGGGATTTAAGATACTGTAATCTTAACCTGAAACATACTGCAAAGTGTACTATTTAAAAAAAAATAGAAGAATGTGTGATATTGCAATGAAATAACTCTTGGATATAAATTATTCTGATAGACAAAATTAAATAAACTACATAAAAGTGAAAACTTTTAATCATATAAAATGTTATAAAATAAATTGCAAAACACAATGAAATTTCAAAGTACACCCATTTTCAGTTATTACAACTAAACATTCTTTTTCTTTACCACACAACACTTGGAATTGTAAATACTTTCAATCTTCTTTAAAATGATAAATTAAAGGCAGGCGGATCATTTGAGGTCAGGAGTTCAAAACCAGCCAGGCCAACATGATGAAACCGTGTCTCTGCTAAAACTGCAAAAATTATCCGGGCATGGTGGCTTACCCCTGTAATCCCAGCAACTCAGGAGGCTGACGAAGAAGAATTGCTTGAACCCTGTAGGCAGAGATTACAGTGAGCTGAGATTGTGCCACTGCACTCCAGCCTGGGTGACAGAGTGAAACTCCATCTCATAAATAAACAAATAAGCAAATAAAATCTTCAGTTGCTTTCTTTTTTTATTGGTGATTTTGAACTCTTGATGTTTCTATGCCATTTCTTCTATGAATCTCCATTTGATGTCTGTTATATATTGATTATTGTTAGTTCTTATATGTGAAAAGCAAGTATTTAGCTGTCACTATATTTTAACCATATTTTTCCAGTTTGCTGTTTTCTTGTGGACTTTGTATATTTTTTAAATCAGAAATTTTTCTTAATGAGGACAGATTTACCAAACTTCCCTGTTAAGAAAAGATGAGTAATGGATTATAGTCTTTAAAAATATTTAGAAACACTTTAATTAAAAATGTGTTAGGTTTACTGATTTGAGAGCCTGTTTATTCTGTTAATATTCTTATCTTGTGCTTTATGTGATAGTTGAAATTATTTCTTCTGACCTACCAGGGAAGGAATTTACCAGGTATGGCGTTTGTTATTCAGTTAAGTAGTTTGCTGAGCTTTGATCCATTTAGTTTCCTCTCATGGGTTCAGCCATCACCCTGCACAGGCACTTTCGTGTTTTCCCACTGCCTATTCAATTCATATTTTAAGCAAGGCTATCAGGCACCATTCAGGTCATAGCTTAAACACAGTGCCACCAATTTGTCCATGCCTTGCCCATTTTTTACTCACAAGAAATTATAACCTAGCACATTTTGTTCACGATGTACTGGTCTTCCTTGCCTTGCCATTCTTTAACTCTGAATCATGTTTTATAATGGAAGCAAGCCTTTTAAAAAATTTTCCAGATGATTTTCTCTAAATTACAAAGAATCAAACATCATACCCACTTTGAGCTTCACAGAAGGTTAAAATGTGTCATAACTAAAATTATGTAAGTAAAACATACAGCACCAAAAAGATGTGGTGATGGTATTTATGTGTGCATTGATTTTGATTGAATCTTGGAATGAGATTCCCAGAACTGGTTCTGGAATATAAGTTCTGATGATTGTCATGGATACATAAAAACATAGTAATACAGAGAATGTGCAAAGGAAAGAAAGATCTAGCCTTCTTCACACAAAGGAAATGTAGGGCTCCACATATGCAACCTAAAACTGGAAGAAATTTTACAAAGTAGAATTTGAAATAGGATACAAGCACAAATATATTATTTGGAAATAATTGCCTCTTTTCTTAACTCTACTTTTTTCTTCTCTTTCACATTTTTCTTCAGTGGTGTCAAATTCATTTACTTATCCCAGGTAATTCATCTTTAATCCTTACCCGGCCTGTTGGGTCACTTCTATTGTATCTTCTAACACTCTTTCAAAATCTTTTCTTCATGCTCCATATGAACTGAATCAGAACATTTCATATAATGCAGTGTTTCTCCATTGCAATATCCATTATTTCACTTTTCAAAGTATGCTCAAACTATTTTTTAGGGATACTTTAAAAATTCATAACAAAAACAAGTAGATTATATATTCTAAAGGTTACAGGAAAGTTCTTTATTGCAGAAAGGTGAACGCTAGAGAATAATAACTGTGAACAGTAGTAACAGTCAAACTTGAAGTATTATTCTAATATAATGGTCACAAGTTAGGAACACCTGAAGAGGTTGTTTGTTTGTTTGTTTTTGAGACGGAGTCTCCTTGTGTCCCCCAAGCTGGAGTGCAGTGGCCGGATCTCAGCTCACTGCAAGCTTCCTCTCCCGGGTTCACGCCATTCTCCTGCCTCAGCCTCCCGAGTAACTGGGACTACAGGCACCTGCCACCACTCCCGGCTAGTTTTGTTTTTGTTTTTTTTTTTTTTTGTTTTGTATTTTTAGTAGAGACGGGGTTTCACCGTGTTAACCAGGAAGGTCTCGATCTCCTGACTTTGTGATCCCCCCGCCTCGGCCTCCCAAAGTGTTGAGATTACAAATGTGAGCCACTGTGCCCGGTCCTGGAGAGGTTTTTAACACACCCATTCCTCTGGCTTCATCCCAGACCATTTCTATGAAGTTGAGGTATCTGTAAAAACTCCCCAAATGATTCCAATGAGCAATAAGGTTTGAAACCTACTATTTAATTATTGGTTACAGAGGTAACCAAGCAAACTATATCAGTGATAACAATATTTTTTGAAAGTTTTAGTATCTACTTATATATTTATTTCCTGACTCTAAAATATAGACAGCAAATTATAGGTAGTTTTGCGACAGTAGTACTCAAAAATTGAAGAAAAAACTCCAATAGAGGAAAGTGTACCCAAAATGCCATTAAATAAATCTCACCCAGCTGGGTGTTCTCTATGTAAAAAGTTAAAACTCAAACTATTTAGGATCCATTACAGTGTAGTAATGGGAAATTAATGCCATACATTTATTGATACTGTTTGCAAAATGTTCTACTTGTTAGTACACATTGATATTATGTTCAGCTGTCCTCCAGTCCTTCAAAAAGAATTTCCATTGATACTTGCAAAATTTCATTATATTATCTAAAGAAAATATATTGAAAAAGAAAATTTCAGAATAATAATTCTTAATATCATAACAAAGCTACTTTGCAGTTTGACTATTAAGTAGTTATACACATATAACACCTACAAATCACCCCAGAATTGCAGGCAAAACTGTGTGTGTATACATATTACATATACATATATATAGTTCATTTTCAAATTTCTCCAATAAATTCTATCCTCCTTTATATGAGAATCCTCATATAAATTCCCCAAACTGATGAGCATGCTAATTTTCATATTACATTCAGAACCTGAATTCTCCCATTGTTTATAATTCCAAAAATGCTCACACATAAATTCAGAAGATTTAGAGAGAAGCAGCAATGACTTTCAGCTTCCCTTTAATTCCAAATGGAGCACCCTTTTTTTCTATCACCTTTAGCCATGTAATCCTTTGACAATTTTTGAAAAAATATATATATTACAATTATGTCCCAATACTTCCTTATACCTATGCAGAAACACACAGGAATAAACTCCAATTTGTTTACCCTTACCTCAAGACAAAATTAATTAGCCCTGAAGGCAATTATACCATGAAGATTATAATTAGCTACTTCTTTATGCCATTCTGCTCCCACTTCGCTTTTCCTTCCTTTTGCATTCTGGTATCCAGCACTGTGTTTTTTAGACTCCAAAGATGATTAAATTTATATTTTAATAGATTTGTGGATATTTCCTACACTGAGTATTTTGAAAGAAAATGGAAATAAATATCACTTGTTGAACTTGTATGAATGTGAGAGTTGCAATAGTATTCAAACATCAGCTTTTCTACAATACTGCATTGTAAGCTGTTGCTGGATGATATATCATGTACACCATAGGTTCCATTTGACTTTTTGGCATAAAACATTCAAATTCAGGCATGAGAAAGCCGAGCATAAAATAATATCAAAACTTTTATTTTATCCAACTTAAGGTATTTCTCATCCCCTAAAAGAGCCCAATATAATATTCTGCAGGTTAGCAGTGTAAAATGGAAGCTAGTCTGAGATTTTACCATCTGAGCTCCACCTACCACCTCTGTTCTAGAGAGCTTCCGGATTCATGACGTTTAGGGAAAGAGGATAGGGTGATTAGAGAAAAACAAACAAACAAAAAACCCAACAATTTCCTTTTTGACCCATTCACCTGGTCACCTTGAGTGGTGCAGTACCTGGTTCTACAGAGACGATAAGGAGGCAGGCTCAGTTTTCCTTGGAAGCAACTCATAATTTCTATTTGAAAATGTAGTAGAATTTTGCATGAAACTCCCGAAGTTGAGCTCTCTGTCCAACAGCAGAGCTAGCTGGAGAAGATTCAGGGGGGAAGCATTGGGGTTGCCAAGCAGGAAGCAGAGATGGACCCAGGTAGCATGACAGCTTCTGTACTCTGCCCTGGTTTCTTAGCTTCATCACACCACCATGGAATTCTTCCCATAAGCATATTCACATGGTGCTTTAAAACAACATACATATCTATAACTGACTAGGCAGGATGTCACTCAATCAGTTTGGATTTGTGCATATATACACACACACACACATATATATATGAATCCTATAAACTGCAGTGGGTGGGAATATAGTATTTTAATATTTGTACAACATTTAAATTAATGTTCATTGTTTTTTGTGTATAACTGCATTTTGAACTAATGATTAAAAAGTTGTAAAAAAAAAAAAAAAAAAAAAAAAAAACAGTGCCTCCAGCTTGTTAATGTTGAGCAGCTCATACTCCCCACTCCCATTTAATGTGATCATTTTGTGGGTCCTTTGGGGGTTCCCTTCTCTCCCAAGACTGAGACACATTCCCAGCATCTTCCTGTGGGGCAAAAGATGGGCATACACTATATCTCCAGTCTGTGCCTCAGCTCTGCTGTATATAATCCCACCGGCCTCAGTAGGTGGCTACCCTAGCAGGCAGGACTCTTGGACTGCTTTTGTCAGGATGACTTGAGCATAGCTACCTCCTAGGCATCCCTTCTAGGTGACAGAAAAGTTTATCAAACCTGGAAACATAGATAGCTACTGTTCTAGCCCTTTCTCTTCTCTTCAATCTGTTATGCTAGCTTGCTGCAAGCCTACCATTCTTTTTCAGACTTTCTTATGTAGAGTCACAAACTTCTCTCTGTGCCCTTCTCACAAAGCTCCAAGGCACACTAATTAACTTTGCCTAACAAATTTTTCCAGCCTCTGTTCTACTCTAATGAACGCACTGTATCTGTATAGCCACATTTTTTTGTTGTTGTTGTTAATAGTAGGATAGAAAATTTATAGTTATGCAAAACCTCTTTTAAAAGACTGATGGATTACAAAACCATTTTGGGCAAGTCCTGCATTGGTGAATCAGGAAACCTGATGTGGAATATATGGAAACTTCTTGATTTCTTTTTAGTTAATTTTTAAATCACTTAGGATTATCTATAAGACACTGAAATAATAGAAAATGTACATTTAAGATTACTTCCAAGATAAAAATGAATACTTAAAAATAAATTCCAATTAATAATATTATTATTTTAGTCACACTGTGTTTTATATCCTTAAAATTTAAAAACCATCTTATTAGAAGTGAGAGAGCTTCCATGATTAAACAGATATAAACATGACATTTTGTGATTACACAATCATATTTATAAAGACGTGCATAACCCCTATGCAAACTGAGCCCTAATCTGTGAGCACCATCTACTAAATAACATCAGCTTATTTGTTGTTTTCCAGAATAACACAAATCATGTCTGTTTTGTTTTATTTTGTTTTGTTTTTGAGGAGTCAGGAGTTCACAATACATAGTTGGTAGTGTTTCCTATGTATACAAAATTCTTACTAGACCTTATCTTCTCCCTAGTCTTTCCTGTGTCCTGACTTCTAACTGCTCCGTCGTCATTCCCACTACCCCAGAGGAAACTCTAGAAAACCACTTTGGTTCCTATTTCCTATTTTCAAGATTCCATAAGCACTTAAAATTTTTAAAGCCATCACACATTGTCTTGGTTCCAGAAAAAAAAAACAAATCAAAACCAAAAAAAACATGGTTGTTACAGAGTTGATTTTTCTTACAAAGGAGGTTGAAGATTATCAATAACATATATTTTATAATAGATTTAAATCTTATTAAAATTTTTATAAGATCCTTTTCTCCTAGTTTCTCAACTTATTTTTGTTGTTTAGAGAAGGTACCGATTCTTCAGACATTTAAAACACACCTAAATAATTATCATTACAATCCAAGTTACTCCCCTAAAGCAAATTCTGTATCAGGGAAATGTTAACTCTTGCCTCAAAATCAAAAGCTATGATCAACTAAGAATTTAAGTAACAGAGTGACCCTAAATTGACTATACGGCTAACCTGAGAATATGTTTTTAAATGTGAAATAAGGATTCTTGGCATAGATATAACTTATCATGAAGAACATGCTAAGAACATGCTAATAATATCCTATAACAGAAAGTTCAAAAAATTAGCAAAACCTGAGAGTTTTTTGAAGGAAGGAAGAGGAGAGGTGATGGGAAAGTGCAGCTATTCTATTCTGAGATTCTTTCTCACTGGGGGTGGGGAGGGCGAGGACAGAGCAGGGAAGCTATCTGGAATTAGAGTGTCCTGGTGAGGGAAATTGTTTAGTGCAGTAGCTCATGTTGGAACTCTGGTTATATGGTTAGATGACCTGTTTTTTGTTTTTTTCTTTTTAAATACAGCTCTTTGGGACCTTAATGAATTATCTATCTATTTTTTACTATACATTGACTGGCAACTGCCAAACATCTCTGTGGGTAAAAATATTTGGTTTTCACTCTAACCGTGATAACTATTTTATTAATAACTTTTTTATTTTCTCTGACAATTAAATACTGCTGCTGGCCTCGGTTGCCCCAGTATCTCAACATCCACAGTAAAATGAAAGAGGTTTGTTTGTGGGCTGAGTTTCTGACTTGCATTCAAGGCCCTCAAAGGACCATCCTTTCAGAATTGTTCAAGTTAGTGAGTACCCCTTTTACAGATGTATGGATTTCCCACTTACTTCGGGAAGACGCTATCCCACAGGTATTCTCAAAGTCATAGATAGGGACAAGCAGGCAGATTATACCAAAGTCATCCACTCCAACATTCCTTTCTCTGTCTTTTGAGTCCTCTCTTTACATAATAACACATAATGCTCAGAATTGTGAGCATCTCAACTTCATTTAATTTAGAACACCATTGAGAATGTGTCAGTATACAAGGACAACAGAAATTAGAACCATTTGTAGCTACTCAAAATTACTTACTGAATCCAGAGACTCTGGCAAGTGTACAGATAGTAGAAAATTTAGACCAATCTGTAGTCCTGATTCTTTCTTCCTGGTCCTGAATTCATTGTATTCATTCTCATGTATATTTCCAAGGTCAGGGCAGATATAAATAAAAACGTGCTTATAATTCTGTTTGACATATAAGTCTTGTTCAAGGTTTCATCATGTAATTGGCCCCCAGGAGCTAAAGGAAATGAGGACTAGGAAAAAAGTGGCATATGAGAATTGACTTTTCCTTGTAAGATATCTGCCTTAGGGAAAGTCATTATAGGGATTCAAAGGCAAAATAGCCTAACAAAATAGGAGAAGAGGAGAGGCCTAAGGGATTTGGGAATTATCTGAGTCATCTACTTTCTCTCACTTGGCCAGATTCCAAACTTATGCCCCAGTTTTTCACAGAAAAAAAACCCTTTATTTTTACATAGAGACCTCATGAAATTCTGGATTCAACCACCACAGATCAGCAACACACAGGTTTCTACAATGGATTCAATTTTTAGTTACATTATCTCTACAATTACAAGATGTAAAAAGCTATTTTAAGCCAGTCTGACCATTTTGAAACCACGAAGTTCAAACTCTGAGCTTAATTTATTTTAAACTCCTGAGCACTATTTGAAGTATTTATTCAATTCAGTTGTTCATATGTATTTCTTGTCTTCTTCACAATGGTCTGTCTTACTACTATTCAGTAAGCCAAAACCATGGTTTTCATAAGCAAGGTAAAAATTTACTGAATGCCCACTGCAGTCAAGGACTACTATGTTCCCATGCCCTGGTATAAATTGGATCCTTACAGCTTCCAGTCCAAACCATTGCAGAAAAATCAATCCCCAATTCACATATTCTTCAGAGATATCTGCAGCCTGCGTTGTGACCAAGCATACTGCACAGTTCGGGGTGTGTGAGCAACAGCAACCTTTCTGACTAGTTTAAACAGGAAATAGATTATTAAGAATGAGTCATAGTTTGACCATCTCTGGAGAAGAGAGAGCCAGAGCACAAAGCCTACCTACCAGGAATCATGTTAACCACTGAGAAGTCTTTTTAACAGAAAACTACACTGCCACTGCTTCTAAGCATCTATGAAATTCAGAAGTGTCAGAAGCACTTCCCTTCCAGCATTGACAAAACTGAGCCATTGCACTCTTAAGATCAGTTTCCCTACAAGGAGCCATTAGTTCATATTAACCACTTCTAAATTTTATTCTTACAAAGGTGCTTCTGATTGCTAGACTCCAAGTTACCTTTGTGGTGACAGCTGCAAGGGAAGCTGAGAAAGAATCTACTTAAATAGAATTAAGCCTGTTCACTGAAAAATATAGTAAAAAAATCATTGTAATTAGAAAAATCAATAAAAAACATGTGAATTAAATATATGGAGATGGACAGAGACGTATTCTTGATATTATACTTTTAATTCAGCTACAATAAAATTAGAATTTCATCTGCTATAAACCAAGTTTCAAATTGATTGCAATAAAAGTAAAGTTCAATAAGATAAGAAAATGAAAGACTTTATAGAAACATTGAAAAGGAAAATATGTAATGTTTTAGCTTTTTTAATTGCAAATGTCATGATAGTATACCTAGAAAACTCAAAAGATACAAGTAAAAATTACAATTAACAATAAAACGTGTTGAAGTATACAAGGATACAAGCCAATTTCGTACAAAGTAAGACTTTAGTTCATTCATAGTAGCAGAAGAAGTATAAAATATATAGATATAAGCGTAACAAGAAATATAAACTATATAGTAATATATGTAATCTTATACAGAATTAAAAATAAGATGTAAACACATGACAACAAAATCTCTATTCTTAGAAGGGTTATTTTCATATAATAGAAATATTAGTTATGACTAAGAAATGTTTAAGCTGGTGATAATTCCAACAGATACATAAAAAGGGAGAAAATAGGGGATTGCTTCACTATGTATCAGACAAAACCATAGAGCCACTCTAATAAAAATTGATTTAGTTATTGCATAGGAATAAACATGTAGATTAATGAAATAGAGAGATCACAAATAGAAAAGAAAATGTGAGAATTGAATAAATAATAGAGGCAGTATTTCAGCTGAATGGCAAAGAATGCATGATTTATTCAATAAATTCTTGTGCTGATATTCTGGAAGAAAAAAGTTTGGTAAACCATTGCATGCAAAATACTGAGTTAAATTGCAGGCAGATTATAAATTGAAAACATGTTAATAAAAATACCCTAGAATTAACTTTGGAAGACTGTATGAAATCGAAAGATGGTAGAACTTTTAAACCGAATTAAGAAATTGAAAGTTATACAATTAATTTTATAAGTAAACTATTCAAGGAAAATAGTTTATGTGTTTGAGCTAATTTAAGCTTATATTTGTTTGAAATAAATGAAATGATTTGGCAAAAAGGATCACAGTAATGGTACACGAAAGAGAGAAATATACTTAAACATACACACCCAAAGAAGGGCATGCTTTTGCAACACATTAGTAAGTAAACGGGTGGAGATTTCTTTCTGCTAGATAAAAGTATAAAAGAAGAGCGAAGATAAGAAAATGTTATGTGTGATTAGGAAATGTTAGAGTAGAGTTAGTTACATGACTACTGCTTGACTTTCTTCCTTTTTCCCTTAAAGTACATCCTAAAGTAAATGTTTTGTTCACTGTCTAGTGACTAAGATATCGGAGATATTGATTGGCAACTATGATTCTTTAACTGTGGTCTTAACCTTTGACTGCCTACTTGAACATTTGCAGGGTCAACAATAGACTGATACTTTAGAATTAATACTTCTTATCACTGAACTCGCATAACACTGTCAGTGATTAAAAACAAATCATGCTGTCATTCAAATTTATTGTAATATCTGATTAATATCCATTTCAAATATAGGTAAGGATTCATGATAAAATAAAAAGTAACCTTTCAGTGTGCACTGTATATTGAAATTATATCAATCATTGATGTATACATGTATATTTCATAATAGAGCAGTAAAATGTTGAAATAATTAACTATGACATCAATCACTGAAACTTTCCTGTACCAAAAATATTAGTAATTAACTTAAAAGGAATTGAGAATATTGAAAAATATTCTCAAGGCTGACAGTTCATACAAATATCTACTGAAAATTAGGTTGACAATTTATACAAATGTTAGAACATATTAGCTCAATATATTTGTGAAGGATATATCATCCATTTTGACATGAGAATATTTATTAGATAATGTAAATTTTGTGGGAATTGCTAAGTATTACTATCTTTAAAGAAAACAGCCTTTTTGTAAATCAGGTACTGTGAAAGAGAAAGGAGATCGTAATGCTTTGGTGATAGCATAACCATAGGCAGTATTCCATGTAAGCAGAGCTGACCAAAAACATAATTCATTTCATAATTGACCTCAGATAAAAAATCATCATTCTTTTAGAATTGTGAACATTCAGTATAGGAAAGAGAGAAGCATTCCAGAATCTACTAGATCTGAGAAATGATTGTCTCTCTGTTATAATGTCATCCTTTAAAAAAAAAAAGCAATCAACTACTACTGTGTTAGTAATAGATTATCAGTGTTAGTAATTGTTAAGTTTTATATAACATCGACTTTATTATTTAGTCTCTGAGTTTATTGTATGATGATATCTGCATCCTGGGTTTTATAGAAATATTAATTTTTAGATTCATCCATTTGGCATTCAGCCAAAAAGTTCATCTCTGTGTACATTTATACTTTAGAAAAACATTGAAAATTGAGGAGGAGGCAGAGAAACATGGTGAAATAGAAGACTCCACAGTTCATCTCTCCAGCAAAAACACTCAGTTAACAAGTATCTACATAGAAAAAAAACACCTTCATAAGAGCCAAAAATCAGGTGAGCACTCATAGTACTTGGTTTTCATTTCATGTTGCTGAAAGAGGGGAAAGTAAAGGTAACTTTGTCTTGCACCTTAGGTACCAACACTACCACAGAGGAGTAGAGCATCATGGGGCCCTTAGGGTTCTCAATTCCAGGACATGATACTTGCACAGCATTTCTGGGCTTGCCATGGGACAGAGGGGAGACCACTGCCCTGAAAAGTGAGTCCCAGCCCAGGCAGCACTCACAACAAGCTGACTTAAGAGCCCATGGGACTTATGGGAACATCAGTGGTTGTCTGGCAATATTACTTGTGGCCTGGGGTGGTGGTGCGAGTGGTGGTGAGGCTCCTCTGCCTTTGGAAATGCAAGGAAAGAGTAGGAAGGACTGTGCCCTGTGGTTTGAGTGACAGCTCAGCTGTAATACAAATAGAACACCAGGTAGACTTCTTATTTACTTATTTATTTATTTAAAGACAGGATGTTGTTCTGTTGCCCAGGCTGGAGTGCAGTGACACAACCACAGCTCACTGCTGCCTCGACCTCCTGGACTGAAACGCTCCTTTCACCTCGACCTCCTTAGTAGCTGGGACTACAGGCATCTGCCACCACACCTGGCTAACAATTCTTTGTATTTGTTGTAGAAACAGGGTTTTGCCACGTTGCTGAGGCTGGTCTTGAATTCCTGGATTAAAGTGATACACCTGTCTTGGCCTCCCAAAGTGATGTGATTACATGCGTAAGCCACAACACCCGGCCCACCAGGTAGAATTCTAAAGGTTTTAGACACTGGTCCCTGACTCCTGTATGACACTCCTTGACCCAATCAGGGCCTGGGGGACCTCACTGCCCTAAAGGGAAAGATACAGGTCTGGCTGGCTTTGCAACTTGTTGATGTAGAGCCCCAGTGCCTTGAGGGAACATAGGCAGTAGCAAGGGAGTGATTACAGCAGGCCTTGGGCAAGACCTAACACTGTCCTTACTTTACTTCTATCTCAATGCTGTCATAGTGGTGGTGGCCACAGGGTTGCTTGTGTTACTCCACCTCCAACTTTAGGTGGCTCAAAACAGAGAGAGGGAAATACTGTATGTTTGGGAGAAGTTAAGGGAAGAGAACAAGGGTCTCTGCCTAGTAATCCAAAGAATTCTCCCAATCTTATTTAAGACCATCAAGGCAGTACCTTTATGAATCTTCAAGGACTACAGTATTATGGGACTTGGGGTGCCCCCTGAAGCAGATACAGCTTAGATCACAATAACCAAGTTCTTTCAAATATCTCAAAAGCCTTCCCAAGAAGGATGGCTACAAATAAGCCCAGACAGTGAATATTACAATAAATACCTAACTCTTTAATGCCCAGACACTGAAGAGTACCTACTAGTATCAACACCATCCAGAAAAACATGACCTCACCAAATGCACTAAGTAAGGCACCAGGGACCAATCCTGGAGAAACAGAAATATGTGATCTTGCAGGCAGAGAATTCAAAATAACTATGTTGAGGAAATTCAAGATAACACAGAGAAGGAATTCAGAATTCTATCAGATAGATTTAACACAGAGATTGAAGTAATTAAAAATAATCAAGTAGAAAAATCTGTAGCTGAAAAAATGCAATGGACATGCTAAAGAATATATCAATGTCTTTTGGTAGCAGAATTGGTCAAGCAGAAGAAAGAATCAGTGAGATTGAAGACAGGCTGTTTGAAAATACACAGTCAGAGGAGGCAAAAGAAAGAAGAATAGAAAACAATGAAATATATCCATAGAATCTAAAAGCCTCAAAAGGGCAAATCTAAGAGATATTGGCCCTAAAGAGGAGGTAGAAAAAGACATTGGAGTAGAAGGTTTATTCAAAGGGATAATAACAGAGAACTTCCCAAACCTAGAGGAAGAAACTAATATCAAAGTACACGAAGGTTATACAACACCAAGCAGGTTTACCCCCTTGAAGACAAACTCAAGCCATTTAATAATTAAACTCCCAAAGGTTAAGGATAAAGAAAGAATCTTTTACTTATTTGCCATTAAAAGTAATGGCAAAAACCGCAATTACTTTTTCACCAACCTAAAGCAGCAAGAGAAAAGAACGAAATAACACAAAATACAGCTCCAATGCATCTGGCAGCAGACCTTTCAGTGGAAACCTTACAGGCCAGCAGAAAGTGGTATGACATATTTAAAGTGCTAAAGAAAAAAAAAATTACCCTAGAATAGTATATCCAGTAAAAATACCCTTCAAACATGAAGGAGAAATAGAGAATTTTCCAGATGAACCAAAACTGAGGGATTTTATCAATACCAGTCCTATCCTACAAGAAATACTAAAGGAAATATTTCAATCAGAAAGAAAAGAACATTAATAAGCAATAAATAATCACCTGAAGGTACGAAATTCACTGGTAATGGTAAGCACACAGAAAGAAACAGAATATTATAATACTGTAAATTTGGTGTGTAAACTACTATTATCCCAAAGAGAAAGACTAAACAATAAATCAAAAATAACAAGTACAAAAAATTTTCATGGTAGTCAGTATAATAAGATATAAATAGGAACAACTCAAAAGCAGTGGGACCAAGTTATAGCATAGAGTTTTTATTGGTTTTCTTTTCACTTGTTTATTTATGCAAATAGTGTTAAGTTGTTATTATGGTAAAATAATGGTATTTAAATTATTGTGGTAAGATAGCACTTGCAAGCCTCATAGTAACCTCAAACCGAAAAACATTAAATGGATACGCACACACACAAAAGCAAGGACCTAGTTCACATCACCAGAGAAAATCGCCTTCCCTCGAGCAAGACGGGAAGGAAAGAAAGAAGAAAGAGAAGACCACAAAACAACAAGAAAACAAATAACGAAATAATAAGAGTAAGTTCTTAATAACATAGAATGTAAATACACTAAACTCTCCAATCAAAAGACACACTGTTTGAATGGACAATAAAACAAAACCCACTGATCTGTTGCCTACAAGAAACATGCTACACCTTTAAAGACACACATAAACTGAAAAGAAAAGGATGGAAAAAGATATTCCATGCCAATGGAAACCAAAAAAGAGCAGGAATCACTATACTTATATCAGACAAAACAGATTTTAAGACGAAAACTGTAGGAAGAAACAAAGGTCACTATATAATGATAAAGGAGTCAATTCAGCAAGAGAAGATAACAATTTTAAATAAATATGCACACAACACTGGAGCACCCAGATATATAAAGCAAATATTACTGGAACTAAGGAGAGAGATACTACTTGACTTGACTTCAATGCTTGACTTCAGTTATACTATTGAACTACAGTAACCAAATAGCATGGTACTGGCGTAAGAAAAGACACATGGACCAATGTAACAGAATAGAGAACCCAGAAACAAATCCATACATCTGCAGTAAACTCATTTTTTACAAAGGTGCCAAGAATATACACTGGGGAATAGACAGTCTCTTCAATAAATGGTGCTGGAAAAATTGAATATCCATATGAAGAATGAAACTAGACCCCTATTTCTTGCCATATACAGAAATCAACTCAAAATGTATTAAAAACTTAAATCTGAGACCTCAAACCATAAAAGTACTACAAGAAAACATTGCAGAAAATCTCCAGGCCATTGGTCTGGGCAAACATTTCTTGAGCAATACCCCATTAGACAGACAACCAAAGCAAAAATGGATGAATGGGATCATCTCAAGTTTAAAAGCTTCTGCACAGCAAAAGAAACAATCAACAAAGTAAGAGACAACCCACAGAAAGGGATAAAATATTTGCAAACTACCCATGTGACCAGGGATTAATAAGCAGATAATATAAGGAGCTCAAACAACTCTATAGGAAAACATCTAATAATCTGATGAAAAAAAGGGGCAAAAGATTTGAATAGACATATCTCAGAAGTAGATGTACAAAGGGCAAATGGGCATATTGAAAAGGTGCTCAACATCACTGATCATCAGAGAACTGCAGACCAAAACTACAATGAGATATCATCTCACCCCAGTTAAAATGGTTTATATCCAAAAGGCAGGCAATAACAAAAGCTGACAAGGATGTGGAGAAAAGGGAAACCTTGTACACTTTGGTTTGGGAATATAAATGATTACCACCACTATGGAGAAAAGTTTGGAGGTTCCTCAAAAAAACAAAAATTGAGCTTCCATAGGATCCAGCAATCTGGCTGCTGAGTATATACCTGAAAGAAAGGAAATCAGTATATTGAAGATATATCTGCATTCCTGTGTTTGTTGCAGCACTGTTTACAATAGCTAAGATTTGGAGGCAACCTTAATGTCTATCAACAGATGAGTGAATAAAGAAAATGTGGTATATACACACAATGGTGTACTATTCAGTCATTGAAAAGAATGAGATGCACTCATTTGCAACAACATGGAGGGAACTGAAGATCATTATGTTAAGTGAAATAAGCCAGGCACAGAAAGACAAACATTGCATGTTTTCACTTATTTGTTGAATGGAAAAATCAAAACAATTAAACTCATGCACATAGATAGTAGAAAGAGGGTTGCCAGAGACTGGGAAGGTTAGTGGGGGGCTGGAACAAAGTTAGGGATGCTTAATGGATAGAAAAAAATAGAAAGAATGAATAAAACCTATACTATTTGGTAGCACAACAGGGTGACTATAGTCAGTAACAACTTAATTTACTTTTTAAAAGAAAGAGTATAATTGGATTTTTTGTAACTCAGAGCAAATGCTTGATGACATGGATACCCTGCATTCTCCATGATGGGCTTATTTCACATTGCATGCTTGCCTCAAAACATCTCATGAACTCCATAAATATATACATCTACTATATACCCACAAAATTAAAAAATAAAAAAGCCACAACAACAAAACAAAACAAAATTGACAAGTTAGGTGAATGAATGGTGGATAAAAACTGTTACCTGCATTTTCTTTGCAAAATTCTTCCTATTTCTAGGAAGGAGAATTGGGAGAGAGAAGTAAGAGTTGTCACGAATTTGAATAGGAACTTGTACAGAGAAGAAATTTCAAAGGCTATTCCAAGGAGGTTAGAATATATTTTTAAATATTGATAAAAGGGTGTTAACCAACTTGAAACAACAAATACAGCTAGCCATCCTTAGCTGGCATTTTTATGTATGCACTGTTTATGCATGTGTAATAAGCAGATAATCAAAAAATGATTTTGTTTATATAATAATCTGCTTATTTGTTTGTGTTAGGTTATATATGCATGTGTAAAAATGGTATAAAGGTCACAATATAGATTTTCTGGTCAGGTTTAAAAAGACTGTATTTTTGGTAAAGTTTATAAAAAGTGGGTATAATTTGCTTTAAGAATTTTCAGCTGGATGTGGTGGCTCATGCCTGTAATTCTAGCACTTTAGAAGGCTGAGGCGGGTGGATTGCCTGAGCTCAGGATTTCAAGACCACCTTGGGCAACATGGTGAAACCCAGTCTCTACCAAAAATACAAGAATCAGCTGGGTGCGGTGGCAAGCGCCTGTAATCCCAGCTACTCGGGAGGCTGAGGCTTGAACCTGGGAGAAGGTTGCAACGAGCCGAGATCACACCACTGCACTCCAGCCTCAAAACAGAGCGAGACTCCATCTCCAAAAGAAAAAAAAAAAAAGTTAATTTTCACTAGAGGTACTGTGTATCTGTTTCCTTTGTTGATTAAAACATGTCTATGTTTTCTGTGCTGATTAAAACAAATAGCACATTTCTTTCTGCATCAATTTTCCTTTACTTTCATTTCTTCTTTAAATTGATAGTGTGAATATGCATATTGCATTTTTTACTAGTAAGCATAGAGGGCTGCTCTGTGTTTCCAAGATGGCACCTTGTTGCTGCATCCTCCAGAGGGGAGAAATATATGGTGAAAGGGACAGAAGGGCAAAGAGAAGGGAACAAATGTCATGTTCCCTTCATTAAGGCAGAAGAGAAGCAGAGAGCAAATCCACTCTCGAGTCCTTTTATAAGGGCCCTAATCTCATATATAAGGGCTCTGCCATCTTGACTTAATAGCATCCTAAAGACCCACCCCATAACACTATCACACTGGTGATTAAGTTTCAACATATACATATAAAGTGTTAACATCATTCCTTTTTTTATAACTCCTATTTTAGTTTATATTTCTAGATGTCCTAGCATGATATTTAGAATTAAAAATGAATATGCTCCTATCACCTTCCTACCAACGAATGGGGATGAACTTTGCATTTCATATTCTCAAGATTTTTAAACTTCATTTACAATTTACATCATTCTGGTGAGATATCTGATAATCTTATACATGTTGTGGGTATGTGGTAAGAAGTAGGCCAGAGTTTATTTGAATGGTTGGTTCTCACTGTTATTTTTCTAGTTGCAAACTATCAAGAAGATGCCAAACAGTTATCCTGAGAATAAATAAATAAATAAATATTATAATACAAATATTTTACTATATTTCACAGTAATATGCTTTCAACTTATGTTGTCATTTGACTGTTGGGGACGTTAGGCATATGGCTTTAATTCTTTACTTATTTACTCAATAAAACTGTGTGCTACATACTATAGAGTCAAGGATAAATATTACATCCTTGATCTTCAAGGATGACAATGGAATGAGGAAGCAATAATATTACTAGTGTCAATTACTATGATAGTGGTTTACAGTGGTGTGTAGCGAACGCTATAATAACCTTGCAAGTCATAGTATCCTAGGACTCTGGGAAGGATTATGGGAGGAGGTGACAGTTCTGTCAAATATGAACAAATATCTTCTAAATGAAGGAGGAAGAAATAAATGCTTTTTATATAGATGGAACAGTATGTGTAAAGGCATTGACAGATAAACAATATGAGATATTCCAATACATGCAGAGAGTTTGCATGGACAAAACTGAATCAACATTGGAGATAGAGTCAAATAGACTAGGAATGGGCAGAAGGGAAACCATGAAAACGCTTGTGTGCTCATGCAAAAAGCTAGAAATTCAGAGCACTTCATAGTCTAAACCCTTCTTCAAAACTCTGATAAACACATTTTTAAACAAACACAATCTAATAAATGTTCAAATATTTAAATAATGACTATCAGATGAAACTGTTTCATGCAGCCATAATAACATTTCCACCAGATAAATTATATTAAATTATAAAGCCTATTTTGCTCTCAGTTTGGCCGAAATTTACCAATTAAGTAGTTTACTTTCATCTTGGGTGAAGTGAAAGTTAATTCTCTGGTTCAGAACTTCAGACTAACTTCTCTCCCCCTTTATAGGAGAATATTCTTTTTTTCTCTATTGGAGAGCATTATTTTGCTTTGATCTCAAAACAGTTACTTAAAAAAAAAGTGCAGTTCTGTGTATCTTAATTCCAAATCTTCCTTGAATTACAAATAGTCACAATTGAAGCTAGTGAATAGTTCACAAGCTAGTGAACTTTTATTGTAGTGTGCTTACATAACTTAAGGATAGGAACAAGATACATATTTCACAGGAAGCACAGATGTCATCATGAAGAAGTTATACTGAATATCTCAATTTTCTAGTCATTAGAATTTTAATATTTTTATCATAGAATGAATATTGAAACATATTGCATTCCAATTTTGTTTTAATTTTTTCAAATCATCTTGGTTTTATTAGAAACTCACAGGCTGCCTGGTAATATTTATGGACTAACAGAGATCATAGCTTTTAGCACAGCTTTCAGTATGAAAGTAATTTTGCCATCTACTCTAATTAAGATGCCCTGTGTTGGTTAAGAAACTAGAAATCGCCTTGTAAAAGAAAAATGTCTCACTCAAAAATTTTTCTCTCCCATTAGTAGAAAGAAACAGGTATTATTAGGTTTTTATGCTTAGGATGAAATTAGGTATAATGTAGAAAAATCTAAGTATGCATTAAAAATAATTGGAAACAAAAGAGGTGGGAATGTGTAGTTTTTTTTTTCACCAAAATATATTTAGATCAATTGTTTGAATCTAATTTAATTATCCTATAAAATGAGACAAGTGGGATAGCAAATTTTAATCTAATGCTGAGCAAGGCCATTATAGTTGCTATTACATAATTGTTTTGACTTTTATTTCCTAGTGATAGGAAATATATCTGACCCTGATACAATCCCTTGCTATTGGATTATTTTGTTTCTTTATACACAATTTTATTTTATTTTTTGAGACAGAGTTTTGCTCTGTCGCCCAGGCCAAAGTATAGTGGTACCATCTTGGCTCACTGCAGCCCCCACTTCCCAGGTTCAAGTGATTCTCCAACCTCAGCCTCCCAAGTAGCTGGGATTACAGGGGTACACCACTGCACCCAGCTATTTGTTGTTGTTGTTGCATTTTTATAGAGAAAGGGTTTCACCATGTTGGCCAGGCTGGTCCTGAACCTCTGATCTCAGGTGATACGCCCACCCCAACCTCCCAAAGTACTGGGATTAAAAGCCTGAGCCGCCTCACCCAGCCTGTTTTTTTATCTACAATTTCACTTCATTTTTTTTCCATTACATTCATCATATTCTCAAGTAACATGACAATATTATTGAAAATATGGGACCCAGATAAAAGAAATACATATTATATACATTTAATTTGTACTATAAAAGGGAATTTCTGAGCTTTTCTCCAGCTATATTAATGTATGCAAGTTAGCAACAGCATGCAGTTTCACTTGTATTACTACAAAAAGTTCTAAATTGATTGCCGGAAACTGATTGGCCCTGTACCAGGTAGAAAATGCATTGAAGGAGAATTTGTACCATCACAGACAAGGGGCAGTTCCTTCTCATTAAGTGGCAACCTTTGGACATTTTCCAACTGATCTCTCTAACATCTTGCTTTTTAATATTCTTGGTCAGTGACATAACATCCCTGATGTGTCATGCAGTAGTGTTCAGTCTGATTTTCAATCATTCTGTACACTGCAATACACATATCTTCCCTATTGCTTCACCATGCACTTTTTTCCTTAAAATTTGTATTCTATATAAGTATTTTCCCCAATTCCTAAAGCTTAATGAGTCACAGATTGCCTCCTGCCTGCTGTCTTGGCTCCTTCCTCACTGGAACCTTGCTATGCTTTTTCTCTATTTACTCTTTAATAGTGCCCTCAAATATTTCTTCTCTAATTCATCTGTTTTGATAACTTACCTCCTCTGTATCCTGTTTACTTGCTTTCCCTAATATGATACAATATTAGGCTATCTATAGTCTAGACTATTTAATATTATTTGCTCAACTACTTTGGACTACAAATTGACAGGAAGAAGATAGTAAATCTTGAAGCTCAAGGTGATTGAGGGAAATAATGTGAAACCACCCGTATTACTTTCAGCCTGACTCATCAAACAGCAGAAGAGGGCATTAGAAGAAATAAAATTAATGAGCATGCTCTTGCTTCTGTTGGAAGATACCTGAAAAGTCTCCAACTGTTATGTATTCCAAGTAAAATCTTCAAAGCTAAATTTCTGGCTGCTTAGCAGGAGGTTGAATGTTTAATAGTAAGGTTAAAGATATGTTAAATAATTTTTGTGATGGTTGACATCTGTGAAGTCCTCTGGGTCACTATATTCTTTACGTTGAACATCCATACAACAGTTGGTAAAGTTTCGTTCTCTTGGGGGTAACTTAGAAGTGTCCGTGAGAAAATCCCATACATCATTCATACGAGGTCTGGACCCTCAGGAGGGTCTACTGGTCCACATTCTTGTCCCAGCTATCATATCCAGGTGAGTCGGTAACCCTGCTGACACTTTGACCTTACTCAACCCTCTCAGCAGTTCCCTTGTCACCCAGCCTATGCATGGTTGGAAAAAATTAGAGGGAACACTTACCATAGTGACCTGGCAGGATCGCTGTGAGGCAAAGGGCATACTAAAATATCAATGCAGCTCCAAGATAGGAATAAATTAGAAAGAGTTCAGAGGACAGACACAAAAATAATGAAGCACTTTAAAAACAGATTTATATAGAAAGACTTTAGGGATTTAAATTATTTAGTCTTGAAGAATGAAGACAGAGGATAAATAGAATAACTATCTTCAAATAGTGAAGCAAGTGTCCTTCTTTCACTTCCATTGCAAAGAAGAGTACATAATTTTATCATCAGAAATGAATTAGAAAATTTGGTTGTACAATATCCTCACTTGGAAAGAAGTACCTAACTTAGACTCTTTAAATGTGCTCTTTTTTATTATCTGGAAGTTAGATAAAAATATTGTTTTCCCCAAGCTATCCCTGTTACATACTCCAGAAGTTGAAACAGATTAAGTTTGATTTCCCAAAGCACATGTGTATGGCTACACTGGGAACCGTAGACTCCTAAAACACTGGCCGTATCACATGTGGATATGAATTGCTAGAAACATCAATTTACACATTTTAAAAGGTTATCTCTACAATTAGAGATATGGACCAAGCCTTCAAGGCATCTAGAAGCAGTAACTAGATGAATATTTTAAATTAGTTTTTTAAAATGTAGCTGAATATTATAAAAAATGAATTAGAAAATGATAACCATTATAACTGCTTTTAGTTACACAAAAACATATTGAGATCTGTTATTTAAATGTGTAAAACACTAGTAAAGCAAATATCCGAAGTGCAGGTGAAACCCACAATCTGCTCTCATTTGAGGGAACATATGCTTTTGGGTGGACCAGTGTTATCAAGGCTAATGGCTCCCTGTTATTGCTCTTTGTTCCAGCTTTGCTTTTCACTTCTAACTTGTAGGACAGCTTAAATGGTTGACTTGTTTAAAGTGCTTAATTACTCACGTGGTGGCTATTACCAATACAAACTGTCTACAGAATACACAGACAGCTATTGTATCCCAGCTGATGTTACAATACTAAATGGGACCTGATTACTGTACATTGCTTTTCAATGCTGTTAATTTGCATGTTTGAATAAGTCTACTGGGACTCCATTTTACAGCTATTGCTCCATGTACACTGCTTGGGATCGCTTTGGGAAACAGTATGTGATTGGTTTTTTCTATTCATCAGAATAGAGGGTTTGGAGCTGCTGACACTATGGTCATTATGCATTGTACCTATGGGTTTTGTGGCCCATTACATATTAGATTGCTACACTTGCTTTTTCTTTTCCCTTCTTGTTTTTTCTTAGTACTCAGTTTCTGTTTATTATTGAATATTCCTGTTGTATGTGGAGTCTGTCATTAGGATATGACTGTTCATTAGGTGTACAGAAGGCTCTTGAGACATAAAAATAAAAAAAAAAAAAAAGCCCAAGATACTCATCAGGTGGGTTGACAGATTTCTAGAATTAATTTTATACATGTTAATGGTGATTAATTTCTCTTTTCTTAAAACTAGATAAGGAAATATTTTTGATCATTTCAATTCAATGACTATTCAGTTCATTCAGACTATATAAGAAGTTGACAGGTTAGTCCCTATGATAAATATTTTAAACTTTGTTTGTCCATTACATGTGTTCTTCAATTTAAAGTAAAAATGAACCAGTTGACTTGGCAACATATAAACCTATTGTAAATGTAATAATTGCCTAACGTATTGAATGTATGATGTACATTAACTGTTCAGATAAAACCAACTTCCAGCATTTTCCATGCTAGAGAACCCTCCTGACACTTACTTACATGTCAGAGATTTTAAAATACTTGTGAACAAATTAGCACAGTGCTTTGGACATGTTAAAATTTCAATCATTGATACTTAAAAAGCTTTTTTAAGTTCTAATTTTCTTCTCAATTGGCGTTACCTTGATTTTCTGTCATAATGATAATGACAAGGTGATTTCAACTTCTATAACAATCTTTGTACTATTGGAGTGCAGAAGAAGATTTAGAGACTTTGCCTGGGCTCATTGGAAAAGAGCTAAATTGGTGCTATGAGTACCAAAAGAGAGAGTTCAATATTCGTAACTCATTATTTTATGTCTCATTCCTTGAACTTAAAGAGATTGCTTTGACTTTTTTTTCACTTTCATGTTAGTCACGGATGATCCAATTTACAGAAAACAATTATGGGTATAGAAAGTTTGTTGGAGAGTACGAAAGACTACATTGCCTAATAAAACATCAATATTTATGCATAAAATCTCTTTAAAAATTTTATTGTTAATAGAAAGTTTGAGAGAATGCATTTACCTGAGTTGAACACTTCTGCAGCCATTCAAGTTAGCCTCTCTCTGCTTGTCTTATGCACTCTGTAAGGACTGGAAGATGACCTACAGGACTGTTCTGTACATTCACTGTTATGCATCTTTGACTAGGTAATAATAATAACAATTAATACTGAACTGTAGGACTATGCAGTAAAAAAATGGATGCAGCCTAGGTCAGCAGATTAAAAAAGCTGTTACTTTCCCTGGAAATGTTTATGTTAAAAGTCAATAAATAATCATAGAAGAAAGAACATTTACCTAATGGGATAGAATTTTAGAATAGTAATCACACACACACACACGCACACACACACACACCCCTCATCCTCTGCCAGATCACATTCTTCTTAATGGTTTCTAATTGTAATCATCTGTAGCAGTGGTCCACGACCTTTTTTACACTAGGGACCTAGTTCTTGGAATACAGTTTTTCCGGAGGTTGGGGGGAAGGTTTGGGGATGAAACTGTTCCACCTCAGATCATCAGGTATTAGTCAGAATCTCATAAGGAGCGTGCTGCCTAGATCCTTTGCATGCACAGTTCACAACAGGGTTCACGCTCCTTTGAGAATCTAATGCCACCACTGACATTAGATCTGACAGGAGGCAGAGCTCCCTCAACCACTGCTCACCTCCTGCTGTGTGGCCTGGTTTCTAACTGGTCATGGCTTGGGGGTTGGAGATCCCTGATCTATAGGCATTTATTAAAATAGAAGTTTCAGAAAAATCTTAGAAAAGTCTCACCTCTAAAAATAATTGATTCATTTGGTTTTGGGTAGGGCATAGAATCTACATTTCTTTACAACTCTCTACAGGATTCTGATGATCCAACAAGTTTGCATATTCCTAGTCCAAAGCACAAGTTTCAATATAACTACATAGATGGGTTGCACTATTCAATAGTTCCTGCATTTTACAGATAAACCAAATGGAATTGGGAAGAGAAATGGAAAAAGGAATAACAAAAGCAGCAGAAGTGTAGTTATTGCATTCCTGCCAAAGCAAAATGTGTGCTGCTTAAGAACACTTCAGATATCAGGAAGTAATCAGATCAGGTAAGCCAGCCTGGGCTACAGAGGCACATATCCAAGGGAGACCAGAAACCCTACCACAAATGAGAAGGTCTGAAGCAATAGCCGTCATTCTCAGTGCACATAAATGATGTCTCTGATGACTGCATTGACAACTGTTTTTCACTCACTAGGTTGATCAAATTGGCTCAACCATTGTGTAAACACCATTACTGACTCTATTTAATATCATATATGTGTAAGTATAGCAATGCACAAACTAAATATTAGTATCTGGGCATGTGTTAGAAGAAATTGATTTTTTAAAAATAAATATATATAACCTTTCTTGATAATATATTCTTGATTATTCAAAATACTGCTTTTAAAAATTAATCAGAGGATAGCTTTTTTTTCCCAGGTCAACTTCCTAATAATTGACTTATTTTCCTCCAGCTTTACTGTTATAATTGACATATAAAATTATATATATTTATGGTCTACATGTTTTGACATATGCATGCTTTATGAAATTATTAAATCAAGCAAATAAACATAGGTTATCATTTTTATATAAAAATTATAATACATTTAACACGAAGAAAGATCATTTAAGAATACAAATTAAGTATTTTTCACTCTCTTATTAAAAAAATGTCAAAAACTAGTGATGACACATTGGTTTGTTAACATATGTAGCAATGTATGATGAAAATAATATTCATGATATTTTATTTTCTTAAAACAGAGTATTGCAGTTTTGAGTGATAGATTTTGTTTTTTAAGGTGGTTTTAGGTTTCAGAGAAACGGAGAAAAAGATACAAGGTGCCCATTTACCTCCTCCCCTCCTGCACTCAGTTTTCTCATTATTAATTTCTTACATTAATGCGGTACATTTTTGACAACTGATGTACCAATACTGATACATCATTATTAGCTAAAACCCATAGTTTAAGTTAGGTCACATCTTGTGTTGCTCATTCCTTGAGTTTTGACAAACGTATAATATTGCATTTTCACGATTAACATTTCTATGTATTTTATCACCGCATAAAATCTGAAAAAAATAGTAAAATCCAGAAATATGGTTATAAATAAAATTTTGTGAATTGTTGCAAAAAATATTTACCTCATTGTATTATACTGAAAAGTCGAACAATCCATCATGTTGCTCAAATTGTTAGAGAATGAACTTTAAAATGTAACAATGTCATATTTTTCCTGATTTCTTGTGGTGTCCCAATGAAGCACTTGTCCCAAGACCTATACTTAAAGACTAGTCAAAGTAAGTCAGGTAAGTTACTTTTTAAAAATAAAAGTACAATCTTTAAAAAGCAGTTACAGCAGAAAAAGGGATCAAATTATAGACAGTCTGAAAAATCATTGTGCAGTTTAATCTCAGCTATATTCAAACATCTAACATTTATTAAAATGTTTTATTTTAGATATATACTGAATGTACATAAACTATTTTGATTTCCTAGTCTTCAGCATACATTAAACATAATTATGCAAGGAAAATTGACATTTTTTTCAAGCAAAACAATGTTTGGGAAGAGCAAATTACCTTGATAGTTATTCTGACTATTTGTATTATTTTCCACATTATGCTATTTGGATGAAATAATCCTAAATGATTCCTAATTTTAGGTACAAAATATATAACTGATTATTTATCTGGGATATCTTGTTAAAAATCCTTTTAAATGAATATTACTCTCTAATAGTTCAGCATTTTCAGGGCTTGTTGTATTAGTTTTCTATTGAAGCATGCTGAGTAAATCAGTGATCCTTGAGTCTTAACAGAAAAATATTATATGAAAATGCTTTTCTAACTCCCCCACTGCATTTGTTCTTAAACTGTGGTACTATTCTGGTTTATCTTTGACACTAGTACCAAGATTATAGTCATATGAGTCAGAGTAAAAACTGAATCAGTTACAGATGTAAAGTGATACATGGCTTTACAAAAAAAAAAAAAAAAAAAGCAGAAACTACCTATAAAGTTAGCCTTACTTGTTTTGTGTAGGTTTTCAGAATGTCACAATGAGAATTCTAGGTCTATTTGAGAAAAGTGACAGTAAGAAGTAAACAGAATACAGTGAACTAGGGGATGAGGGGGCATTTGTTCTATCTCAGATTCTGACAGTCTCCACTCCTAAACTTTGTGCAAGTAATCTTTTTTTACACGAAACTGCAAACCTGTATGTAATAATTATTAGAGTTCTAATAGGCTACATATGCTCTTGCTTGAATCATCTGCTTTAGCAAGTACTTATTACATTCTTTATTGTCTTTGTACTTCTTACAATTTCTTTTCCTTAAGAAAAACAACTTCTACAGCTCTATTTCAGAAGCTTTTTCAATACAACATAATCATTTCTATTTTGCTGCTGCACAAAATTAGCTTTCTCTAAATTAGAAAGACAAACAAATATTTTGGATCATTCTGAACTATTTGTAGAAATATAAACACACTCTTTTTTTTTTTTTTTTTGAGACGGAGTCTTGCTCTGCCGCCCAGGCTGGAGTGCAGTGGCCGGATCTCAGCTCACTGCAAGCTCCGCCTCCCGGGTTTACGCTATTCTCCTGCCTCAGCCTCCCGAGTAGCTGGGACTACAGGCGCCCGCCACCTCGCCCGGCTAGTTTTTTGTATTTTTTAGTAGAGATGGGGTTTCACCGTGTTAGCCAGGATGGTCTCGATCTCCTGACCTCGTGATCCGCCTGTCTCGGCCTCCCAAAGTGCTGGGATTACAGGCTTGAGCCACCACGCCCGGTCTTATAAACACACTCTCACAAAAATGCAATCTTGGATGTTACCAAGACTTTTAAATCTCTGTGTAGTTGTCATCTGTGTAATGGAATTATCATTGATTGAGTGCAATTTCAACAGACCACACCAAAATCTTCTCTATAGACACGTTTTCTAGTGAACAAGGAAATACAAAAAGGTTTAAGATGAATTATTCACTGTTTAGTATCTCTTTGTGCTCACTGTGCAGCAAAGTGAATTATACAGTAGGTGGCATTTGTCAATAACATTCTGTCAGAGAGAAGCACTAAGAATATGACAAATAGGTACATTGAGTAATCATGGTTTAAATGTTTAAATCAGTGCTTCTAGTCCCTAAAGCATATGTTGAAATAACAGGAACTTTCTGGACACAAGTGGGTATATTTAAGACAATGTAATATAATCTAAAAGTTAAGTGACTATTTTTCAATAAAATGAATAAAAAATGATAATCTGGGAATAACAGGTGGTATTTGAGACCACATCTATTTATGTTAGTGGGAAAGTTGCATTGTCTGTCATATTCTCCCTCTCTGAGTTTAGCAGTCATGCCAGAAACAGAGAAGTCTATGGCAAAGCAATTAAGTAATACCTAAGATGTACTTCACATTAACACAACTCTTTCCTGTAGACCATGCATAAAGACATATAACATAGAGCCACTGAGAGTGGAATGAGGTGGCCTGGTAGGTGGCTTTAAGTGAACATCATTTGACCTCTGTGCAGAATAAGAGGCTATAATATAGAATATCAGAATTGCTGGATGAAACTGGTAATTTAAATCAATAAAGTTAGAAATAAATGCATTAGAGGGATGAGTATAAGTCAAATATACTAATAAAGAAAATAAATAGATAACAATACATGCAAAATGGCTGATAACCTTAAATATGTGTTTAACTGGGGTTTTAAAAAATATTTTAAAAATAGTTCTATTCTTTTGCATATCTAAATGTTATTGATAGCACCCTCCACTTTCCGTGTTTAAAAATTTCAGTTGTTGGATAGCTTTCCTAATGTCAATGGCATTCATTCCATCCTTTTAAAAATTTAATTCAGATGACCTTTCTTTCAATCCTGAAGTGAGTGAAGAGGAAAACAAAGCATAGATGTGTATTTGTAGATGGAATACTTGTGAGAAGCTGCAATATGGTTTTACCATGAAATCTAAATCTCTGTTCTATAGTTGACTATTGTTGTGTATGTATCTTCTCCTCAAGTTCCTTGCCCTCAGGAATTGCCCATATTTCTTATAAGCAACTAAAATGCTGAAAAAAATACTCTCATCTTTTTAGAAAAATATTTATATGTTTCATAACTTGTACTTAAATAAAATTGTTTTTTAGAATGTGTGTGATAGGCAAATGATCATATTCTCCCTCAAAAGAATATTTAAAATGTGTATTTTATCTATATACACACATATGTACATATGTGTATATATGTATGTATACACGCACTTTCTTTTGAAAAGATATGTTATTGAGATAACGACATGCCACTAAATATAGGAAATAAAAAAAATTCACAATGTTTAAAAGTAAGTTGTATGGGTTTAAATGAATACAAATTTTCTAGTACAAGCATGCATTAAAACATATATTAGGTGCTAACATAGAGTGTTTAAAGTAAAAAAAAGCTCAAATTAGGCTGTGTTTTATAAGACGTGAAAGCAATTGTTTGAAAAGACAATAGTTCAGTCAATTGAAGGTTTGTAGTAGTTGATGAAAAAGTAGCTTGACATTTTCTGGTTGTTTAATTGAGTGAATCAACTCATTGTTTACATCATATTGATAAAACAATGAATCATATTAATGTCATTAATCACACCGATGTCAACCATGAAGCAAATTCTCTATTCACAGTAATGCTTAGTATGGAGTGATCATCAACTTACTGGATCAATTTCACGTCAAATGAACATGACAAGACTAGCACATTAGATGGTTTATGCTATACTTAATCATTCCAATTACACAGAAAATGTTAAAATAAATATAGTGATGGGGAAAAGATGATGCAACCAATTACTGTGTTAAAACCTAAAAGCAGTTATCATATACATTATTTTATCTTACATATATAATTGGTTATAAAAGCTAGAAGTAGTAACAGAAACTTGTAATGTAGTTTTTTTAATGTACAAAGAAATAAACATGATAGAATGGGATTTGTCTAAGTAGAAACTTTTATATGATGCTGAATTCATTATTTGTGACTGTGACAACTTGCGTATCTCATTCTAAATCTTTCAGCCTTGTTTTCTTTATCTGGATATAGACAAAATACAATAGAGCAAGCCATTTGCTTGCCAGGACTGTTTTGATGATCCTATGAGTTAAAGCATGTAAAATGACTTTATTAAATTAAGTCAGAGTATAAATATGATAATGATTATTGAGTATGTGTGGTTATGTTGATACGGATATGACTGCACTGCCTTGTTTTTAAAAAATGAACGCTGAATATTCCTAAAGATTTGTTAAAAGTTCACAGAACTGCTGTGATAGAATGAAACAAGCTTGGCAACTTATGCTACAAAATTGTTGTGTGTTTAAAGCAATATTTTAAAAACATGTAACAATGACAGTGGCATAGACTATTAGGTAAATTAGGCTAATAGAGGAATAAGATGATTACATAATAGGATTATGTGAAAATGAAGTGTACAGGAGGCTGAAAAGTTTGAGCATTCATAAACGATGCTTATTTAACTATCATTGCTCCATGTTTAGAAATGCAAAAAATGAAAAGTTACATTTTTTTAAAAAAAATCTGCCTTTTAGTATGTAGTAGTATATTTACATTTATTATTAGAAATGTGTAGCTATTTTTAGTTTTTCTTGTCTTTTTTTGTAAATTTTATTTTACTTTTTATGGCTTATTTTTTCAGATAATTGCCAGTTTTATTTCATGTCTTCACAAATAAAAGGCACATTTAAAAATATCAAAGCATGATGTCTTTTTGCTTTCTATTATTTATTAATCATCCTCATTAGAAAATATAACCGAATCCTTAGACATTTTATTTCATGCAGAGTGCACCTATTCATTTGAATTCGTGAGTAATGTTCTACCATCCTGACAGTCATTTAAAATCCTGTACAAAAGCAAGAGAGGTGGGATAAAAGAAGGGTATTTCAAGAAAACCAAAGGAACCTGGAGAATGGTATATTTGTCAAGGCTATGTCATTGAAAGCCACAGCTGCTATCCTCATTGAATTTACAAACTATACTTGGAGGTAAACACATGATTTTATTCTTCATTTGAGTAAAATATTTTGAGATGATGTGAAGCCAGAGGTTTTATCAATATTATATAAGAATAACATTATGGTATCCCAGTCAAAATACTAAAAAAAATTATATGTATCTTTGTAATGATGAGGAACAGGAGGTCTTATCATAGAATAGACAATTGGATTTAAATCTCAGAAACAGTAAACATTTCAGGAGGGTTATTTGGCACTGAGTACCAATAGCCTTTCAAAACTACCTCTCAGGAATTTATCCGAAAGAAATGATCAGTCAAACATACAAAGATACATGCAGTAGGGATGGTCTTTGAAGCTTTATATGTGAGCAAAAATTTTGGAAACAACCAAAATGTATAACAACACAAGACTAGCTACATAAATTGTTATACCTATAAGTGGAATGAAGCTATGCAACAGTAAAAACGTGTGTGTGGGCTGGAGTTGTAGGGCAATATGAAGTACAGAGAGAGGAAGACCGGAAGAAAGAGTCATTATATTTTTCAAGTAAAATAAGCACATTAGAAGTACATATTCTAATCAACTTTGATTTCATAATTCATCATCTTAATGCTTTGAGTTTACTGGATGCATCATGCTTTTTAAAAGATGGTTCCTAATTATTTTATTAAATTGTATCACACAAATTTATTATACTAAATCTGTTAATTATTTGAAAATGTAATGTTTAAAAAAGTCAGCCATAATTCTGTCATTCAGAGAAAACTAGACTTACTATTTTGGTATTTAATCTTGCAGGTATTTACTAGGTGTATGAAAATATAGAGAAAATATCTGATTTCTTTACATTTTTCAGTTGATACACTATATAAAAAGTCACTGTGTTTTCAAATACCAACATAATTCAATGTGAATATCAGACTTTAAATACAAACAGGAGTACAAATGTCAGGGTCCTTGCACTTTAAAAGCAGGTGGTGTTTATTGCCTCATGCTTTTTAAACGTATTTCTATCTTTACTAACAACAAGGTGGGTGGTACTGCAAGCTGCTATATATTTAACACTACTCTTTAACCTTAGAGAGCTTATAATATGTATTTTTTGATGACTAATTCCTAAGGTGAATCACTCCCAACTGCATAGAAACATGCAGTCTTATTTTGAAGATTAAAAAAAAAAAAGCTGCTAGTTTAATCAAGATTACATTGTTGGCAGGGAACTAAAGCCAAAAACAGATTTTTGTTTTATTTTCAAAAGAATGCATTGGCAGGATGACAATTTAACAAGTATGTAGCTGTAGGTATAATGACACCACCTTTGAAGCATGTCTTCATAGTACAGTTGACTTAACTAATCTGATTCAAACCACTTAGATAATGTAAGCAACTACATGCTCTAGGCAGAGGATGAGAAAATATTATTTATATTATTATTTATAGGTATAAATGATAATAGCTCTTTTATTAGTAATAATACTAAAAACTATATAATTTAGATAATTAGCTAATTCTGACATTTACCTTTAAACAAGATTTCTCAACCTTAGCACTATTAGCATTTTGGACCAGATACTTGGTTGTTGAATGTAGGGGATTATTTTATGCATTGTAAAATATTTAATAGCAACATTTTTTTGGCATCTACCTGCGTCATCCCAGTTGTGACAATCAAAAATGTCTCCAGGTGTTGCCAAATGCCTTTCCAGGGGGCAAAATCACCCCCAGATGAGAACCATTGCCTTACATTATACCACATAATTTTCTTTTAATACTGTGATAGGGCTAGGTAATAAGAAGGAATAGGGGCTGTTTCTATATTTAAGGGAGACGTGGCATCTCCATATTCTTTAGAAAAATAATGCCTTAGGTCTGCCTATCTAGCCAAAAATAGATTTGCTGGGTCACAATGAAAAAGGTTCTATGAGGATGTTTGGTCTAAAGCAGCAGTTCCCAACCTTTCTGACACCAGGGACCAATTTCATGTAAGACAATTTATCCACAGACCCGGGGGCAGTGGGGGATGGTTTCTGGATGATTCAAGCACATTACATTTACTGTGCACTTTATTTCTTTATTATTACATTGTAATATATAATGGAATAATTATAAAACTCACCATAATGTAGCATCCGTGGAAGCCCTGAGCTTGTTTTCCTTCTACCAGATGGTCCTGTCTTGGGGTGATGAAAGACAGTGACAGATCATCAGGCATTAGAGTCTCATAAGGAGCACATAACCTAGACTCCTCACACGTGCAATCCACAATAGGGTTTGTGCTCCTATGAGAATCTAATGCCATTGCTGATCTGATAGGAGGTGGAGCTCAGATGGTAATGTGAGCAATGGAGAGCGGCTGTAAATACAGATGAAGCTTTGCTCACTTGCCTGCCCCTCACCTCTTGCTGTGCAGCCTGGCAGGTCCATGGCCTGGGGTTGAAGAGCCCTGGTCTAAAGCATTTACTCAAATATTTATTTGCCTGACTTTTTGCTGTGTAGATTATCCATGGAGTGGTTTTTTTTTTCAGGACATAATCTGGCATGATCTGGATATGTAGTATTGAAAGCAACCTAATAGTCCCATTGGTAGGAGGTTTTCGTTTTGTTTGTTTGTTTTTTAATAAACATAGAAATTGACCCTCCCAGTCTTAAAACTTGAAACTTATATTTGTTTTATCTGAGTTTCTCAGACCTCTCAAAGTATCACAGAACTGAAATTCACCAGATCATGGCATGCAGACAGTGAGATGCCAAAACCCTCATTCATCATGGTTGCTTCTTGCCCCTCCCTAGTTTCCGTTTTCTTACACACTGTGAAATTTCTTCTCTGCTATACAAACCCCTAGTTTTAGTGCTCAGGGAAATGGATTTGAGACTGAGCTCCCATCTCCTGGGCTGCGCTGCAGCACCTGATTAAACTTTCTTCCTTGGCAGTATTCATGGTCTCAGTCATTGGGAGCAGCAGGACCTAGACCAAACCCCTGATGTTTTGGTAACAGTATCCTTAGAGTTCATAAATAACATACTGCCAAAGTAGCATGATTACTAATAACAAAATTTTACTAACTGTTCATGTAAAATTCAAGTGATTCATTAGCATCTTTATATAATGCTTATCCTCTGATTTTTCATTTTCATTTAATCTCTTTTGTCTACAAATTCTCAAAATATCAACTTCATTTTTACCTGCTTGTCACATCTTTTTTGCTTTCGACATCTTCATGAAAATCACCTCTAAGCTAGCTGTTAGAAATAATTGAAAATACATTTATTAAAAATAAAAGATTCAGTAATCTACCCCCAGTACACTAAATAAGTAATGTTGATATATATTTTTGTTTGTGGTAAAGATGATTCTTATTATTCATTTATTTGATAAATATATTCTCTTTTTGTTTTTTGTTTGTTTTGTTTTTGATAGAGTCTCACTCTCTCTGTCACCCAGGCTGGAGTGAAATGGCTCCATCTCGCCTCACTGCAACCTCCGCCTCTTGGATTCAAGTGATTTCTAGGTCTCAGTCTCCTCAGTACCTAGGATTACAGTCACGCACCACCATGCCCAGCTAAGTGTTTTTTGTTGTTTTTGTTGTTGTTGTTTGTTTGTTTGTTTGTTTTTAAGTAGCGATGGAGTTTCACTGTGTTGGCCGGACTGGTCTTAAACTCCTGACCTCAAGTGATCCACCCTCCTTAACCTCCCAAAGTGCTGGGATTACAGGTGTGAGCCACCATGCCCAGCTAACAAATATTTTCATTGATGCCTCTTATTTGTCAAATATGGTCACTAGTACTGGGGATATAGTACTGAACCTTTTCTGCACTGAAGAACCTGCAATGAGAAGAGAGAAAATCATATTATAGTGATAATAGGTATAAATAATTTCAAGATGCTATACGAAACTACTTCAGAGTAAACGCACCAATCAGCACTCTTTGTCTAGCTAAAGGATTGTAAACAAGCCAGTCAGCACTCTGTTAAAACGGACCAATTAGCTCTCTGGAAAACGGGCCAATCAGCTCTCTGTAAAATGGACCAATTAGCTCTCTGTGAAATGGACCAATCAGTAGGATGTGGGTGGGGCCAGATAAGGGAATAAAAGCTGGCCAACCAAGCCAGCAGCAGCAAGTCAGTAGGGTTCTGTTGGGGGCTGTGGAGGATTTGTTCGTTTGCTCTTTGCAATAAATCTTAACTGCTGCTCACTCTGGGATATTGTCGCCTTTATGAGGTGTAACACTCACAGCAAAGGTCTGCGGCTTCACTCTTGAGGCCAGCGAGACCGGGACCCACAGGAAGGAATGAACAACTCCAGACGTGCCGCCTTTAAGAGCTGTAACACTCACCACAAAAGTCTGCAGCTTCACTCCTGAAGTTAGCGAGACCACGAACCCACCAGCCGGAGAAAAACTCCAGACGCATGGGAACATCTGAAAGAACAAACTCGGGACACATCATCTTTAAGAACTGTAACACTCACCACCAGGGTCTGCAGCTTCATTCTTGAAGTCAGTGAGACCAAGAACCCACCAATTCCAGACATAATAGGATTGTATTTTATTTTTGTGGTTGGTTAGTTTTTCTGTTTTTAATTTTTATTTTTTTGCACTGATGCTAAATATTACTGAAGATGACTTAAAGCCGTACTCTACTACCACTGTAACAATAATACTCTGTCCTAGAGAGGGATAGCAAATTGTAATTTTCCAGTGCTGCATACATTAGTATACCAAGAATCTATAAAAGTAATATTCTGAGATGAACGATTGGAGAGAAACATCAGAAGAACCTTCATGCCAACCTGTAAGTGATGTCATGTGTTACACACACATATCAGAACAGTGAGGAGATATAAATGCACTGCAATATGGAAGATCTTTGAATAAAGTTTTCTCTTGGCATCTGGCCTTTAGGGTTGACTTTGAGGAACTAGAACCTGACTTTTAAAAGAAGTTGACCCTTCTAGGTATTTCAAAATAGAATGGTTTATATGTTGACTAGTTACCCTTAGATACCTAGAAAAGCCTCTGAAAGCTAAAAGTCACGCTTTATGATATTATTTCCAGAAAACAAAAACTATCCTTATTACCTATCGATAACTTGCTATCTGATTTGATGATATAAAGTTATAGTGGAAAAAACGTTTTTACTTATTTCAAGGCCCTTGCTAGTTTGGCCTTCATGTGTAATTCATCATTTGGTGATAGTTAAAAACAAAGAAACATTCTTATAAAAGGGAGAAGAAATTGAAGAGAAAACATGCAGAAACTGCCACCGCATGTAAGCATACAATATTTTTAAAAATGAACTAATTAACTTCAAATAGACTTATTCTCTGCTAGATATTATATTTCGGTTTATGCAGAGAATTGTCAAGTAATCCACCAAATATCCTGAGGGTGTCTTGAGAAATCATGGAAAATGGGAGAAATGCTAGAAAGCTGAAAGTGATCAGGCAGGAAGGTGCATTTCTGAATTGTTTGCCACAGATGTTTTATAACAAAAAAGCAGTAATTGGTTTAGTAGAGATGTTTTAATGATATTTTTGCGCCAAAGCTAAAAGACAACCCAGTGAACATACTATCTGTAGATGTGAGCAATATTTTAAGTGCTACATGCTATCCTTTTAAAAATGAAGATAACGGCCCAGGTGCAGTGGCTCACACTTGTAATCCCAGCATTTTGGGGGGAGGAGTCACTTGAATCACTTGAGGTCAGGGGCTCGAGACCAGCCTAGCAAACATGGCGAAACCCTGTGTCTACTAAAAATACAAAAATCATCCTGTCGTACTGGTGTGCACGTGTAATCCCAGCTACTAGGGAGGCTGAGGCAGAAGAATCACTTGAACCCAGGATGCAGAAGTTGCAGTGAGCCAAGATTACACCACTGCACTCCAGCCTGGGTGAGCGAGCAAAACTCTGTCACAAAAAAAAAAAAAAAAAAAAAAAAAAATGTAGTATGATGAAGTTTTGTGGGGTAAGTTTGTAAATGATAGTGATGAATGTTGCACCACGCATTATCATCAACTTACAGGGCTTGATTAGTACCGTGTCACAGGGTCATGTTTGGGTATATCTCAAGACTTTCATTTATAGCTCAGATAATAATATACAAAGTATAATTATGAAATATACAAGTAATAGTGTTATGAAGGAAAGAAAATAGGTTAAGGATATGAATCAAATAAAGGTCTCGATAGCCTTGTAAAAATACTTGTAAAGGAAAAATAGTGTGTTTTAGTTGTGTACATAAAAATCAGTTGTACCAATTCAACATCATTGTGGTAATAGTTTTAAAATTATAAACACAAATTATTTGCTACTCACCGATTTAAGACACTCACAAGAAGGGGAATTAAGCATTACTGTCTTAGACTTAATGACTTGCCTCTGATCACTGTAAGATGACAGCAGTGATGGTAAGCCACTTCTGTTATTAAACTCTTTAAAAACAGGAAGTACAGTCTTGGATGCTGGATTTTTCTTGCATCAGTTACTCTGGAGGAAGCCAGTTGCCATGTCATGAGGCAGCCCTGTAGGAAGGCCCACATGACAAAGAACTGAAGTCACCTGGACATCAGCTAGCAAAAACTGACACCTGTAGGCAACCTTCAACCTAGTGGGAGATTCTGAGATAAAACCTCCCAGATAAGCCACCACTAGATTCCTGATCTTCAGAAATTGTGAGATATAGTCAATATTTTTGTCATTACATAAAAATATTTTTAAAACAAATGTTTCTAGCTGCTTAGTTTTGGGAGTAATTTAGCACGCAATAATCCCTACCTGATATAGTAAACGTTTTATTCATTTTATTTAGTAGCAGGATGTATGTAAAAATTATAAAATAGGGTTATGAGTGCCTTAAAATTAATATACCTTTCCACTGCTTTAGTAGACAGATAATACATAGAATGAGAATCACACCTTACTCCGTGTTGAGTTTTGAGTGACACACTGATAAAGGAAAAGGGTGATGTGGACTAAGTGCAAAGAAGTGTTACTAGGAAGAATTTGGGAAGCTTAGCCTTGTGAGGAAAATGTGGTTAGGCACAGCAGAACAATGGCCATTGTTCATTGTTTTTCATACTTGAAATATCAACATATGAAAAAGCAAGAATATTTTTATTGGTCAACATGGAATATATGCCTTAATTTTTGCTCAAAATAATGATTTTTTATTCCAGCTTATCGAGAATGGGCTGCTTGAGCAATAATTTTTCTATCATTAAAGATATTCGAATACATGCTGAGTCTGTGTTGTTGAGAAATTTAGAGGAGACAGCTTTTAAAGCCACTTTCAGGGCTGAAATTCTGTGAAACAATTATATGCTCCTGGGTTATTTTACTTTGACTATATAGTGGCAATATTTAAGGAGGATAAAAAAAAAAACAGATGCCCAAGTTGCCCTCAGACCAACTGAATCAGACTATATGGTGACAGGGCCGGATCATCTGTCCTTTTTTAAGCTCTCCTTTTGACTCTGAAGTGCAGTCAGTGTAAAATAATATTGATATATTCAGTTTTTTGGATTTTAACTTATAGAAGTAATATTTTATACATGTCATCTTGGATATGACAGACTTTCACTATGAAATGTTATTATATATTTAGAGAACAAAAGCTTATAGAAAAAGGTACCTAATTTGACTATTTAAATGCCTGGTGTATTTTTGTAGTCATCAAATTCATTAAAAAATGGCATTCATTAAAAAACGTGAAGCAATAATTTTCAATAGTTTGTTAGCTAGTCCGAAAATAAATTTAGGAGTTAAGCCAGGGTAACAATAGTAATTAAAAATTACTGCAAATATTTGCTGAATAGTTACTGTGTGATCAACACTATACTGAGGATTAACAATTACTTATCTAAGTTGTGTAATAGTCATGAATTAGATATTCTATTCATCATTGTTACATTTAATTCATATCAACTAATGATATATATTCATATATGATTAAATTAATTACATTTATTTTGCACATATTCATTATATGATATTCAATTACTAAATTAAATTTATATATACACACATATACACACACAAAAAACTGTACAGTATTAAAAATGCGTCCAAGGTTATTCAAAGTATAATTTTTGTAGCAACTACTTGGACCTAGGCATTCCAGGCCCCAGAATGCTCACTCTTGACTATTATATTAAAGTTATTCATGAGGAACATAGCAATATCATTTAGCATAAGGGTTTCCTGTCTTTTTTTTTTTTAATCCCATCTGCCAAAGACAAATCTGCATTTGTCCGATAGCTTCCTCTGAATTTTTACTTTTTGAAACGAAGGACTGTTGCTTCCTAAGAGAGCAGTTGCGTCAATTTGAGGATTAAAAAAGATGTAGGTAAGATAAGAGAGAAAACAAAAGAGGACAGGAGTCCATGTCTGGACAGTGATGACTCCAGGGTAGCCTTGAGGTATAAACAAATTTTAGGAGAAAGGGAAGAGATGTTACAAAATGTTTCAGGTTATAAATGGGGCCTCTTTGATGAAAGGGTTCAAATATGCTGTGTGCATTTGAATGTTTTTATATTCCTCTCTCCCTCTTTCTCTTGACTATAAGCTTCTTGGTAACGTCTTTTTCATCTTTGTTTCTGCCAAAGACTCAGAGAATGTGTATAAGTTTGTTGACGGCTCAGGTTGTCAATATGTTTAGAACAATATAGTGACTACTGTATTACTGATTCACTAAAAGGCTTTGAGGCTATCACCTATCCATAATGGGCAGTAAAAGTGAAGAAAATCATATGCAGGTAAGCCAGAAGAAGTACAGAATGAAATATTTTCTTTCAGCATATCATTATCATATTAATGCTAATTTCAATAGCAGTTAAGTCGCCAATTCCAAAGTGTGAAAATTCAATTTTTAATGCACTGCACTTGAGTATAAAACTAATTTTTAGTTTTGTCCTTTTCTTATATGAGTTAAGAGAAGTAAAAAACCTCTAAACCCAATTTTAAAAATTAAGATTGAGGTCATTTTTAAAAAGTAGTTCATTATTCATTAACTTGTGAACACAGCACTGGTATTGTTATATGATTATGGTATACTTATATAGCATTTTTTATTAGTAGACTAAATTAACATGTATTTTACAAGTATTTATTAGCTATTCTGAGAATTGAATGAGTCATTGTAAGTTGCAAAGAATAAACCAAAGCCATTATTGCTATTGTTTCATTGGATGGTAGTGCTATTATTACTATCATGAATAATAATGATTCATAGAGCATTGCACATGTTTCCATCTCAAAATGAGAGCTTTTAACCATGTGTGATCATCAAGATACAGTCTATGCCTCTTTGTAAATAGCTTTAGAAATAGCTGTGTCTGTGGTTTATGTGATTGGCAGAACTCTTGAAATACAAGTTGCATTACTTGTAGGGCATTTTTGACAGGCTGCCACGACCAGAATACACTGAATCTGATGGTCAATTCCAATTCTACTTAGGTTGTATAGATATGGATGTAAAGGGATGTTAGGTCACTATGGCTGGCATGAAGCATAAAAAAGCAGAGTCTTCAAGGAGTTATTCTCAATTCAAAGTGGCATACAATAATAAGGAAACAATTCTAGACAAAATGACTAGAACAGCGAGAGAAACAGAAAAAAAGGAGGAAAGAAAGAAAAAACAATATTTAATAGTGATTTTTTCAGAAGTGGAGAGGCTTATTCTTGTACAGGTGTGTGGAGGAGGGAGGACTAGAAAAGAGTTTCCTAGAATTACTGAGAAGTTAAGATACGAATCTATTTCTGATAGATATTTCAGCAATCACAACCCAAATGCATAATAGAAATCATCAATATTTTTGTTAATTCATTGTCATCATCAAGACGATAAACTAAAAAAGAAAAGCAATTAAGGCATATGATGTACAATTTGCAAGATATTCAGAATTAGATCAGATTAGGTTAGATAGAATGAGACAAGTTCTATAGAACTTGTTCAGGCATACACATGGATATAAATTTTCTTTATAAAGCCTTAGATTGATGTAAGCATATCCATAAGCTCAGCTTTAAAATGTAAATTTCCTTGGTCTGATAAAGAATGTCTATGTTCCTTCTGGATTTGAGAAGCATTGTCTAGAAAATATTATTTACAAGACTAGAATGATGAGATTTCTGGAACATATTATGGTTTTTCAGATTAGACACAATTATACAGAAACCATAGTTTTGTTTTTAATTGAAATCTAAGATTTGGGGGTCCTCTAGCCAACAGGTGCAGTGTTCCTACAGGATCAGACTCTTAATTACGTTGATGCCACATTGTTAGCACTCTACTTCTAAAGTATGTCAATATAAACTTCTAGACCAGAAACATATGCCTTGACCTAACAAATTTTATCCTGAGAAACTGTCAGTCTTAGTCTTATTGCTCAGCTTCCCTCAGCAATTGTGAGATTCCAACCTGCATGTCAATTATGTTTTTCGGATGACTCCTTAGATTCCTTAGATTTACTAACAAGGGTTATTTAAAGATGAGTCTTGATGACAGGCCTAACAAGTTTCTTAGTTTTGGAGACTAAACCATAAGCTTAATTATAACTTGGTCCTTGTAAGATAATAACAAAATTTCAGCAGCCCTGTTACTTCTAAATACTGATTGATTATAAATCAGTAATCACGGTTTAAATTGTACACATCAATAAAACAGGTAAAAAAAATCATGTCGTTATAATACTTTCATTCAATTTTTCTAACATGCCAGGAAGGCACTTCCTTGGCTATTTATTATTTTTTTTTATTTTTTCTGGTCCTTTTTCTGTATGCATGTTACCTCATCTTTCATCTGAACACAACTCCTTTCTGTCATATGGTTCTCTTCAGCCTGTTTTAGCAAGCATCTTTTAGTCTAAAGAAATGGAAGCACACTTCAATCTAGACTAAGATATGCCACTATTCACAGATTTCAAAAAGAACCAGTCTCCCAAGGGTTTGATACCAGAAATTATAGATTCCTTAGGACCCAAGCAGGGATCTCTTTCCTTTGCTCAGCTCTGCTCATATCTATAGACTCAATTCAATTCTTTCTTTTCCTCTCTGACTCTTCTCTTCCCTCTCTCCTCCTTCTTTCTCAACTTTCAACCACCTATGCACATGATCATAAGCAGATTTAAGTTTTCTAAGTTTTAAAAACTCTATTCCAGCTTCTGACAAAGTAACTGGCTGTCTCTTATTCCTACTTCAAATTTCTCAGGGAGATAATCTATTTCAGCTAGGATCAGGTATGTCCCTTGACCAAATCAACAGCAGTTAGGAGATAATGCCATGGAATAAAATCACACCTGCAAAAGTAACACACAGGTTAATGGGAAATGAATTCTTGGCAGAAACCCTAACACCTTTGCGTCTGTAACTCTCCTGCTTTTTCTATCGCCTTTGGGTCCATTTCCTGGTCTAAAAACTGGTTTAGTTACTTTTTCTAGGATACCATAATGCTAGTATTATATTTTGAAATATATATAATTTACAATTTATTTTACATAAAAATAGTAATTGTTTATAATCTCTTAGTTCAGCATATGCTTTTCCAACAGAGTTCCTTATCCACTGCTCTCAATTTTTATGTTCGTTTATTCTGGTGTTACAATTTCCATTGTTAGCATTTTACAGGACTATTTTATCTTCTGAGATTTTATTAGGAGAAATTCTTACAGAATATATCTTTTATGTTAGTCAGTGCTATTTAGAGAAACAGAACCAACAGAAGAAAGAAAGAGAGGGTCTTTTAAGGATTTCACTCACATGATTCTGAGGGCTGGCAAGTCCAAATCTGTAGAGTGGGCTTGTAGGCTGGCGACCAGGGTGGAGTTGACACTGCAGCTTCAATGCAAAGGCAGTGTGATGATGGAATTCCTTCTTGCTCTGGGGAAGTCAGCCTTCTTTTGCTTAAGACTTTCAACTGATTTAATGAGGTGCACACATTTTATGGAGGAAAATCTACTTTCCTTAAAGTCTACTGATCTAAATATTAATCTCATTTAAAAATGCTTTCACAGAAATATCCAGAATACTGTCTAACTGAATATCTGCTTTGGTCTAATTAAGCTGACACAATAAATTAACCATCACACTTCTGTTACAGTTATTTTGATAATTATATTTGTTATAATTACTGAAAATTGAAGAATAATATTGAGATGATGGCAGAAACAAAAAAATAAAACTATATTTGCTTAGAGTGTTACCTAAAATTAATATCAATCAGAATTGTTTGTATGTCAACAAAATAAAGTCTAAATATTGTCTTGAAATAATAATTACAGAGGTTAAAGAGTACGTTTCAAGCCAAAAGCATGAGATAAACATGGTAAATGGAGGTGAAAAATAGGAAAAATACTAATTCTTTGGTTGATATTTTTCTCGACTATAATAGTAATGAAGTTAGATTATATGGTCTCAAATTCTTTCCTTTCTTTTCAAGCCTTTAAATCTATTTTCAATCTTGCCTGCTCTGACTAACCTATTTAAAATTTAACTCATCCTTCCTGTTTTCTGGCATTCTTCATCCCTCCTCAATGCTCTGCTTTTTCTTTTCTCCCTAGTACTTCCAATCTCTTTACATACCCTATAACTTACTTATCTTTAGCTTATTGTCTATCATTCATATTCTCTCCACTATAATGCAAATGCAGAGAGGGCAAACCTATTTACACATATTATTTGCTGATATATCTTCAGTATCTAAAACAGTGTCTGGTGCATAGAAGATGCTCAATACATATTTGTTGAATAAATGAATGCACACATTGCCCAAACAACAATCAGTCAATCAGAACATGTCACTTTCCAGTTTCCTAATTTTAAAATAAAATAACTTTTTTTCTTAGACTTACAAAGTCATACATGAATTGCTTCCACTTTCTTCAGGCATTTTATCTTCTTGACATAAACTGACTTTCTTGTTGCTTCTTAAATATGCCAAAATGTATTATTACCTTGGGGCCTTTGTACCACTGCTTGAAATATTCTCTAACTGATTGTTATCAATATGATTTGATTATTCAGATCTAGCCAGAAATGTTACCCTTTTAATGAAATCTTTAAATTGGCTCACCAATCTGAAAGAGCTGTGCTGTTACTTGAGAAAACATCACCCTATTTTACTTAATTTACATAGAACTTAAAATTAACTGACTTTCTTTTTAGTTTGTCCTTGTTTTATTTTCCGTTCTTGCTATATTCAATGAATCACGATGAAATATTTCTAATTAGTTATACAAAATTAAATCAAGTAAAAATTGATTATTATACAAAATTATACAAATTATATAAAGTTATACAAAATTAAATCAAGTAAAAATTATGGAAGTCATCTGAATGTTGAATAATAGGTGAAATTTGAAAAACACATTAAATTATGATAATAAATTGAATGTGTTTGTTTAGAGAAACTATGTCCCTAAAGGGGTCATATTGTTGACCTTATTAAGAAAATTAAAAAGAAAATAGAAAAAAGATGTTGCAGAAAATGTAAGATTTAAAAAATATATATACAATTCTAATTAATAGTGGACAAATCTGACAGGTTGCCAGCTAGGCAAATAAATAAGATGACAAAAAAAAAGAAAGAAAAAAGAAGACCTTACAACAGTAAATAAATTTTATGATCTGTGATAAATATAATTTTAGTGAAACAGTCATGCACTGGATAATGACATTTCAGTCAATGATAGATTGTATATATGACAGTGGTCCCATAAGATTGTAATAGAGCTGAAAAATTCCCATCACCTGGTTATGTCATATCCACCATAATGTCATGTCATAGCACAAAGTATCACTCATGTGTTTGTGGTAACGCTGGTGTAAACAAACCTACTGAGCTGCTAGTCATATAAAAGTATAGCACATACAATTATGTATAGGGCATAATACTTGATAATAAACTACTATGTTACTGGTTTATGTATTTATTGTACTACATTTTCAAAAATTTTTTTAGAATGTACTCCTTCTGCTTATTAAACATAAAAATTGACTGTAAAATAGCCTCAAGCAGGTTCTGCAGGAGGTATTCCAGAAGCAGGCATTGTTATCATAGGAGATTGCGCCATCTGTGTTATTGCCCCTCAAGACCTTCCAGTGGGATAAGATGTGGAGGTGGAAGCCGGGATAGTGGTGATCCTGATCCTATGTAGGCCTAGACTAAGGTGTGTGTTTGTGTTTTAATTTTTAACAATGAACAGGTTTTAAAAATTAAAAAGTATATATTTATAAATAATAAGATAATAATGGGTTCATGTTTTAAGCTAAATGTTATCGCACAAAAGTCAAAAAGTTAAACAAATAGCAAGTTTATAAAGTAACAAAGTTACAGTAAGCTAAAGCTAACTTCTTATTAAAGAAACAACATTTTAAAAATAAATGTAATGTAGCCTAAGTGTATAATGTTTATAAAGTCTACAGTAGTGTTCAGGAATATCTGAGGCCTTCACATTCATTTATAGCTCATTCACTGACTCACCCAGAGAAACTCTACTTGTGAAAGCTCCATTCATGGTGAGTGTCTTCTAGAGGTGTCTCCTTTTATTTTTATACTGTATTTTTAGTGTACCTTTATTTTATTTTATTTTATTTTTGAGACAGAGTCTCGCTCTGTCGCCAGAGTGGAGTGCAGTGGCGCGATCTCGGCTCACTGCTACCTCTGCCTCCTGGATTCAAGTGATTCTCCTGCTTCAGCATCTTGAGTAGCTGGGACTACAGGCACGCACCACCATGCCCAGCTAATTTTTTGTATTTTCAGTAGAGACCAGGTTTCACTGTGTTGGCCTGGATGGTCTTGATCTCCTGACCTCATGATCTGCCTGGCTTGGCCTCCCAAAGTGCTGGGATTATAGGCATGAGCCACCGCACTCCACCTAGTGTACCTTTTATGTGTTTAGATGTGTTTAGATACACAAATGCTGTTGTGTTACAGTTACCTACAGTGCTCAGTACTGTAACTTGCTGTACAGGTTTGTAACCTAGAAGTAATAGCCTAGACCATATAACCTAGATGTGTGGTAGGTTATTCCATCAAGTTGTGTGTAAGTCCACTCTTTGATGTTTGCACAAGAATAAAATTGCCTAATAATGCATTTCTCAGAACATACCATTGCCATTAAGCAAAAACATGATTAGATTTTCTTTCCAAAACACATTTAAATGATAAAAACTGAGCCTCATTTTTACTTAAACTTGATTGTACTTCCCAACTCTAATAATAGATTGTACTTCTCATCTCTTATAATAGAAAACAAAGTAACTTCTAATATGGAGTAGGAATTATTTATCTCTCCTAACTCTTATGAAAGCAAACAAACACTACACTTATTTTGGTATCACCATCAAGATTTTAACTTTCCCTTTTAAAGCACTTTAACATAAGACTTTGAGTGTATTTCAATAAAGGATGGTTTAGTGATCTACCAAAGTTTATGCCAAAATAGAAATTACGATTGTTATTCCCTGATACTACGAGCATAGCTCATTTGCTCTTTTTCATCCAAAAATTTTTCTTTGCTTGATCTTCTAAAAAAAAGTCCATTTGAATGTTAATTCCGCTAATATGACATGTGAATTTCTTAAATAATAGATTATTATTATTAAATAATGGGTGTAGAAATATAGCATAACCACAGCAATATGAAAAAAATGTATAAATGTGCACAGGGCTCATAAAAAATAACAAATAACATGTTTAAATTGTTATTTAAAACAATTAATAGCCTAACTCTGCTTCTTTTTTTTTTTTGAGATGGAATCTTGCTCTGTTACCCAACCTGGAGTCCAGTGGCGCAATCTTGGCTCACTGCAACCTTCTGCCTCCTGGCTTCAAGCAATTCTCCTGCCTCAGCCTCCTGAGTAGCTAGGATGACAGGTGTGCACCACCACGCCCAGCTAATGTGTGTGTGTGTGTGTGTGTGTGTGTGTGTGTGTGTGTGTATATATATTTTTGTGTTTTGTTTTGTTTTCTTTTTTAGTAGAGACAGAGTTTCACCATGTTGATTAGGCTAGGTCTCGAGCTCCTGACCTCATGATCCACCCACCTTGGTCTCCCAAAGTGCTGGGATTACAAGCGTGAGCTAACACACCTGGCCAACTCTGCCTCTTGACTAAGAAAATACCTGTATATAATCCCCCAAAGAGATTTCATGATTTTACTTAACTGGAGTTCTAAGAAATAAAAATGAAAATAAGGTTGAATGTGGCAAAGCTATAGATTATGAGAAAGGAGTACTTGGATCAAGGATGTTTGAAGTATTTGCTTTATAAGAACACAATGATGCCTGCCTAACTAGATTGCAGCATCTACAATGGAACCATCTATAAATGAGCTGACTAATAGCAAAAACTGAGTGTCAAGTTTCCTTTTGTTTTGTTTTTCCACTTTGAGACAGAGTCTTACTCTGTCACCCCGGCTGGAGTGCAGTGGTGCCATCTCGGCTCACTGCAACCTCCACCTCCTGGGTTCAAGCGATTCTCCTGCCTCAGCCTCTTGAGTAGCTGGAATTACAGGTGCCTGCCATTACACCCAGCTAGCATCAAATTTAAGAGAGATCCTTGATACGATTTGGGGTGTACAATGTCTTGTTTAGATTGCCTATCAATTCATGTGTAGGAGGAAAGAGCCAGCTAGGAGACTCAACGTTGACTTTGATATCTGTCTTCATTCATTCCTTCATAAATATTTATTCCAAGACTTTGACATGTGCTGAGCAAAACATAAAGAAATTAGCACTCTTATGAAGCAGATATCTTAATGGGGTAGAAAGACAATGAATATGATAAGTAAAAAATGGTAGATTACTTAGTAGTGGGTATTAAAGAGAAAAGAATACAAAAAAGGGAAAACAATACAAAAGAATACGAAATGCAAATAGTACAAAATGCAGAGTATAAAATAATACAAAATGCAGAGTAAATATGAAAAGTTTAAATAGGTGGTCAGGGAAAGCCTCACTTGAAATGGAGACTTTTGGGTAAAGACTTGAAGGAAGTGAAGAAACTAGCTATGTAGATATGTGCAGGAAGAGCATCATAGGCAGAGAAAAAAGTAATTATATATTTTTTGTTGGCTGATCTTGCCTGGCACGTATAAGGAATGGAAAGGAGACAAACGTGACTGAAGTACATTGAATAAGGAGAAATGTAAAAGATGAGGTCATAGAGAAAATGAGTAGCCAGATCAAGTACATCTTTATAGGTTGTGATAGTTTGAATGATTATTTCTAATTCCTTATTACTTCTCCTTTCCACACCCTTTGGCAGTACAGTCATATGAGCTGGTCAATGCAATGTGAACAGAAATGACATTATGTATCTTCAAGTTTAAGTTTTAAGATGCATTACATGATTCTGTTCTCACTCTTGTGCTTCTGCCATCATCATAAAAAGAACATGGTTTATGTAGATCGCTTGTCACAGAAAGAGGAGAGATATGTCAAGTAGATGTGAACAAATCTGGGGCCTGGAGCCAAGTCTAATGAAGTCCAGCCAAGATCAATAGAGAAATTTGACTCCCAATTGCCCGCCCCCACCCTGACACCACACACAGTCAAAGCACAGAGAAGCAAGTAAAAACAATAAATAAATATTTATTTTAAGCCACCAAGGTCATTGTAAGGATAGTGTCTTTTTGTCTGGATGATATTGAAAGCCCGTGCAAGGTTTTGAGAAAAGAAATGAAAAGGTAAACTTATATTTTAAAAAAATCTCTTCTTCCTGCTGTATTGAAAATAGCGTCCAAGTAAAGAAGCCAGGAGTCTGGTTGGAAGCTATTTTGCTAATCAGTGTGAAAAATAATGATGGCCTAGAAAAGTAGGGAAATGAGGGGTGCAAAGTATGAAAATTGGGTGTATAGTGTAAAATAGGATGTGTTGATAAATGTATGGAAGAAAGCAATAGAGAAGACATGGATAGAAATAAAGAATACAAAGAGACAAAGATATAGAGACAAAGACAAGGATGAGAGAGAGTTGGGGAGGGAGGGAGAAGTTTTGGACAGCACAAAGGGTTTGGACTTGAAAAACTAGAAATATTCAGCTACCTTCTAGAGAAGTGGAGAAAACAGCAAGAAACCACTGATTTGAAGAAACGGGGACAATATCTGTGGTATTCTGTGAGTTGTGGTGAATTAGAGATGTTTTAGAAATCCAAATAGTTATGTCTACTACATAGATATTTGTGTCTGGAGGAGAAAGAAGAGTTCCAAGCTGGAGATGTGAGTCATGGACTTTCTCTTCGAGGATTGTGCATAGGGCCAGGAAAGAAGACATATCAATAGTGAAAGAAATTTCTTTGTTTGACAGCTTCAGTTTCTGTTGCACTTTCTATCTGGCATAACCTAACATTGTTTGATAAAGCTATAAAATCATGCTGTACTGTACTTTCATCCAAGAAAAGCTCAGTTGGTTTCTCATAGTTAGTTGCTCAACCCTCCTTTAACACATCTCTTTATATGATTATTCTTGGTTCTCTGTAATATATTTCTCACACTTTCTTTTCTGTCCTGAAACAGCCATTCATATCTTCGCTTCTGTTTCTCTCAATCTATGATCTCATTTCAAATAGAAAAGATTAGTTTGAGCAAGGAAGAAACTAGTAACTGGTTAGAATATTGATGGCGTCATGTGATATTAGGGGAAAGAACATAAAAATTCCCAAATTGTTGCTATTGTGAATATAACACACAAAGAATGACAAATAAATACCAATATATTAACAGTTAGACTTGTGTCTAATTTTCAATTACATAGAATTCTGGTAAAGTTACTTCAAAGTACTTGGCTAAGGGCAGGAGTCTAAGACAGGCCATTACTTCCCCATGAAGGACCTGGCCAAACCTTCTGACATTTCTGTCTTCTTGCCCTATACTGCCTCAACTGGTAGAGAGGAAACAGAAAAGAAAAGCTAAATGTGACAGGCTGAGAGGCTATGTACCACTTGCTTCATGCGGGGTAACCAATACAAGAAATTGCATATGGAAATTAATTTATTTTTAATGCTCTGTAATACTGCCTGTTAGTAAATGTGACTGAATCAATAACTCAGGCCCTGATCAGGGAAATGAATAATCTTTCTTTGGGGAGGTAAATAAATCAGAGGTTTTAGCAGAGTCTTTAGTAGATGGATGGCCATTATCCTCCTCTTACAGTTTGTTCTTTCCTTAAACTCTTGTTTCTGTATCTTTATCCTTTTAACTAAATCCAGTGTCATTATTTGTGTTTCAAACGCCAAGCTCTATGTGTCCTTGAATTATCTCTAGTAGTATGTACTATTGTCTTTGTGCTTACCTCTCTCTGGCATGCACCATTCATGTAATCATTACAACAAACCTATGTTTTAGATATTGCTCTTTTATACATTTTACAGATGAGGAAATTCAAGCATAGAGAAATAAGTAAGTTTCCTAAAGCCAACCAGCTAGTGAATGACATATGTAGGGTCTGAAACCAGGCAAATTCTGACTTTATAGTTTTGAACAATATGTAAACAGCCTTATTTCTGGTTTCTTTAGTATTATGCTATTTCTTCTTTTTTCTTCCTAAACTTTAGCTCGGATCACATTATTACATGACATTTTTCCCTTTGATTTTGCTACACTCTCAAGTTTCTACCCTTTAAGTGTGTTTTCTGTATTACTTACAAAGTTTTAGCTGATGACCTTATTCCTTGTTTGGGGGATGTAGGCTTTCTCTCTTGCCTGTAACTTGTCACCACACCTTCTAAACTTGGCACTTCTTTGAAATTTGACTTGTGTTCTCTGAAAGACACTTTCCCAAACATCAAATTCAGTGAGATTTTTTGATTCTTCATCTTTCTTGATCTTATTAAAGTAATAAGTAAGAGAACATGGTTCCTGGCATTAAAAATGTTTAATTCTGAATCATGAATCCGTCATTTTCAAGCTAGGAGAAAAATGGCAATGTCTAATACTCTACTATATCTCTACCACTGACATTCCTCATAGTAATTGGCTTAGTGATATTACCCTTACGTGGTTCTTACAGTCATTTAATAAAGGCTAGTAAATACGAATATGAAGAATTGCCAATTTTCTTAACATTAAAAAAAATTCTGACATACACTTATAAAGTTCTTCACTGAAATAGCTGTCACCTTTTCTGCTGCTTCTTCTTTTGACACTGCCTGCACATGAATCTTGGCAAAAGCTTTGTCATTGGACTGCTTTTTTTCTTTCTGTAAAAATTTTACTCTCTGTGATATCATTCACTTTCAAAGCACCAACTGTCACCTTTATGCGGAAGACTTCCAAATCCACTCTTGTCATAAGTCTTCTCTCAGAAGTGTCAAGTCCATATTCTCCATTGTCCCCTAAAGTTTTTCACTTGAGTTTTCTGTCAGAACATAAAAATCACGGTATATACATAAAGAAGGGGAAAACCAAGAGGTTTCCTTCTAAATCAATTCTTGCACTTCAGATTTTATTTTTATTGAGATGGAGCTTTGCTCTATCACCCAGGCTGGAGTGCAGTGATGCGATCTCGGCTCACTGCAACCTCTGACACCTGGGTTCAAGCGATTTTCCTGCCTCAGTCTCCTGATTAGCTGGGATTACAGGTTGGTGCCACCACCACATCCGGCTTTTTTTTTTTTTTTTTTTTAAGTAGAGATGAGGTTTTGTTATTTTGGCCAGGCTGGTCTCAAACTCCTGACCTCAGGTGACCCAGCCACTTCGACCTCCCAAAGTGCTGGGATTACAGGCATGAGCCACCACACCTGGACAGATTTTATATTTTTAATGTTACTTTTCTGTCTGCCACTAAAAACTGATGCCATCATTCACCTGCCACCCAAATCAGCTACCTAATCAAATCATCAACGTATAATATTAAAACTATAAAAGAACTGAGAGTTTGTTAGCCCATTGCTTATCACAGATGAGTAAACATAGAACTAGATATGCAGCTAGATGTGGGGAGTCAGAATGAGAACCAAGTTTCCCAAACACCAAGGCCGCAGCTATTTACCGTATACAAACCTGAATCTGTTACTGTTCTAAATAAAGTTATTTAGAATAGTTAGAATACATGTGTACTGTAGTGTATATTTAAGCTGAGTCCACTGTTTGTAGAATAGACTCACTTCTTTCATTTGTGTGTTGTGATGCTCTTACCTGGAAAACCTTCCTTGTCATTCACATACCTCACCCTTCAAAATTTGCTGGAGTTTAAGTGTCATCAAGATTAATAGACAACTATCCCTTTAGGACTTTAAGCTCTTTGTGGTCACAGTCTTTCATCTTTTCACCCACTGAAACGTGGAGGTTATGCTTGACTCGTAAGTATTTGCAAATAAACTATTTAAATATGCAGTGTCAACTTTAGGCATAGGTCGTTGTGGAAACCCAACTGGTAATCCTGACTTTCTCTGGGAGAAAATGTTTGAAGAAAAGAAGAAAACATAAACCAAAAGCAGAATATTCTGATTTACCTGAGACATGCAAGGTCAAATACACATCAGTATGGCGTAACTATCAATAATATTACTTGAGTACCTGCTGGATACTAAGTGCTGTGAGCTACAGATGGCAACACAGAGAAGATATAGTTCTTACTCTTGCTAAGCTCCACAGTATGATATAAATAAAAGACACACACAACTAGATAGATCAACCAATACAATGTTAAATGCTGAAATTATGTTCAGAGTAACAAAAGTTGTGGATTCCTTTGGCCGCATATGGCTCCCCAGAGCTATTTACTTTCCAAGGCAGGCGAGAGTTCTTATGGCTATACAATTTCTTAGCCTAGATATTACATTATATCCCTCTCATATGTTATGATTTATTAATAACTAAAACCTATCCTTCAAGAAACTCTGACACCTGCATAAATAACTACACTCTGCTTCATATTTATAGATGCAAGCTTGAAAGTTTAGGTGTAGCAGTATGAGAATTGGTTATTTTATCTTTTCAGTTATGTTTAATTATATGTGTCCTTACCTTTCAAAATATTATTTATTGGCTTCCTCAGGTACAATAGTCTTCAAGAAGTTAATACATCAAATTGTTATATATCCTCTTAACTATCCCTCTCTGATTTAGTTAGAGGCTGCCACATATTGTAATGCTACTTCAGGATAACAGAATGCGTTCTTTTCTATTAGTAACAAAAGCAGTTACTCAAAGGGAAACACAGTGTCTTCATTCTGCCTATGTTCTGTTATCCAAATTACAGTTCCACTTTTATGAGAAATGGCTGGTCTCAAAATTGCTAGCTTGTTGTAGTTGCCCAGTGATTCACTTCATTTCTGAAGTTAAACCTGTTTGATTATGCATAATTGTTATTTATGTAGGTTTATGAATTTCAGTTATTTCAGGACTGTAAGAACTTTGTTCATATGTTTTGAAGGAGGAGCCAAGCTGTTTATATTCTCTGAACTCTGAGTTTAAGAAAATCCTCACTCTGCCTCCAGCACTGGTTGTCAGATATTGTATTTTTAGACTTTTATTTTTCACCATGCATCTCTGTTCTTAGAACACTACCGTGGTGAAGATATTCAGCCTTTCATCGAGAACCTGAGCAAACATGTATTTTCCTGATCCCGAGTCACTTTGTCTCTTTTGTATATGTACTTTTCCATTGTAGATTCACAGAATGTAACTGATTACTTTAGGGCTGATTTCTTTCATGTCTCCTTCTGACACTGACTTCTTGAGGAAAGTGACCATGCCTGACCTATTACTTTGTACAATTGGATGAATGAATGAATAGATTAATAAATGAATGAAGCTTTTGGTAGTTTTTCAGCACTGCCTTATTGCTTTTCACAGCCATTGTCCAGCCAATTCCTTCTGCTGCTTCTAATCAATATTGTAACTCTCATTACCCCATGCCTTTTTCAAGGCATCAATCACACTCAAGTATATACACTCTCATGGTCAGAATAGGAGTTAGCTTTTTCCATTCTTTTTTTCCCTTTGCACAAATGAGGAAGTGTATTATCACTCTTTAATAAAAAAAATTAGACAAAGTTTTTCCCTGAAATATCATATATCACCATTATCCACTCTCTTCACCCTTTTTGTAAGTTGGAAGTCTTTTAACAAAGCTTCCTTTCTACTTTTTTTCTCCCTCCATTCCTGCCTTCTTTCCTATCTACTTCCACTTTCTTTTTATCTTCATCTTTCTTTTTCTCTTCATTTATTATACTATTATGTAAAACTGTTCATTTACGGAAGATAAGACCCTTTATGTCATATATAGATAAGTGTAACCATGTGAATATAGCCCAGCTCTCTGATGTTTATGTGCCCACTAAAGTATAGTCTTCTCCGTAATCCTTTTTGTTGGCTCAGTTTATGTACTTGGGATGCTGTTTGTTTTCAGAATAGGTTTTAGGATCTTTGTTAAGATTTTTGCCCAGGAAGTAGGACTTCCTACTTGTTTTCTAGTCATTTGTGTTAGTCATGCTGCAAAATGGAACAATGAACAAGAACTGTAGAAATGCTCCCCAAATTATATTTTATATAAACTTCAAATTATTCCTGCAAAACTCTACCTGCAAATTGTCATGGCCTTGAATATCAGCACTCATCTGGATTCAGTATATTCTTTAATGTGAAGATTTGGTGATACTTCTTGGAAGCATTCTGTGGTGATGCAGTAGAAATCAATTCCCAGCTTCCTACACTTTCTTTTGGGTTCTGTCATCTTATCTCACTGGCCCTCCCACTTTATAATAACATATGGTAATTACATATATTTTATTTTAAGTCTTATGTTTGTTTAAAAAATAGCTTATGTGCCTTAGAATAAAATTGTGATTGAAAAAGGAATGCAGAAGAATAATCAATGAATCTTACTTTTGCAGGAGCCAAATAGGGACAGGGTAAGGGAGCTAGTAGAGTCACATTCACAGCATGTAGTTAGAAAACTATTGTCATCATTAAGATACAGAATATCCTGGTCAAGAGAAACACAGCCATTTACTAGTTCAAGATTCTTTTCATTTACTGTATTCTGTAATGATTAAAATTTATGTTCAATAGTGATGCATATTCTTCATGTTGCAGATATAACAAAATAAGAATTAAAGAACAAAAAAGTCAATATTATGAATTATTATTTTTACAAAGAACCTACTAGCATGCTTCATTATAATGGAGTAAAACGATATAGTAAATGATTCAAATTTATTTTATCGTAAACTTTATTGAACAGCAATAGTAAACACTGCATGCTCGGGCTTCTAGTTTTCTCTAAACCTATCATGGCTGTATGCTCATGTGGAACAGTTCACTGGACATCATGTAACTTTATTAGAAACATTATTTCTGGCCAGACGCAGTGGCTCATGTTTGTAATCCCAGCACTTTTGGAGGCCGAGACAGGTGGATCACTTGAGGTCAGGAGTTCAAGACCAGCCTGACCAACATAGTGAAACCCCATCTCTTCTAACAATACAAAAATTAGCCAAGCGTGATGACGCATACCTGTAATCCCAGCTTCTTGGGAGGCTGAGGCAGGAGAATCGCTTGAACCTGGGAGGCGGAAGTTGCAGTGAGCCGAGATCCCCTCCTGCATTCCAGTCTGGGCAACAGAGTGAGACTCCGTCTCAAGAAAGAAAAGAAAAAGAAAAAGAAATAAATATTATTTCTGAATTATTTATTGAATTACATATGATTATAATGTCTGTATAAAATCTTTTCAAGCAATATTCTTATTTCACTTTTGTTCACCTTGCTTTGTAAAATTTAACTATTAAAATTATAATGACATAGTCAGTATCTGGGCCGATATCAGGTTATCAATGCTATTACCATGATAAATAGATATTTGCATTATCATGTTCTAAAAATTGTATTTAAATGACATGGTGACATTGAATAAAACAATATTTCATTCATGAAAATTTAAGAAGAAAACATAACAAGCGTGGAGAATGGATGTTGGAAAAAATTTAGACTGGACTATTTCCTAACTGATCTTCCAAAATCTTCTAAACTTATGATAAAAGTACTGGCACTATTCAGTTCTTTTGAATATAATCATAATTTCTTCTTTTCTGATTATTACCATTTATGGCAGTTGACTTAGAATTTGCTGTCAAACAGGAAAAAGAATTGTATTACATTGTAGCTGGAAATTGGAGTAAGACATTCCTAAAAGAAGTAATACTTGCATGAATTCTCAAAAAGAAAATAGGATATACCCAGGATAAATAAAAGTTTCTAAGATTCTGTGATGATGGAAAGCACATACATACAGCTGAAAAGTAAAGAAGTGAAGGTATTTGGCTCCAGCATTAGAATAAAAATGAGAAATGAGATTGGAGAGGTCGGTAGAGGCTAAATTATAAAAACATTTTGAAGTGTAGTTTAAAAGATTGGACTTTATCTTAAAAGTAATTGTAGTATTTCAGTCTAAAATTTAATGAAGTATTTTAAGCAAAGGAAAGGCATGCTTAGATTTCTATTTTAAGAAGAGTCATCTGTCAGGAAAACGGTAGACAGGCTAGACTAAGGGAGTAATCAGACAGCTATCACAGTGTTGCCTGTTCTAAGCCTCTGTGGTGGCAATGGAAGTAAGAGAAACACCTAAGGGTTGGAATGTGGGGAGCTAGGTGAAAACAAAGTACTTTTCAAGGTTATTTTTCAGAAGATAAATTGAACAACCAGTTTTTTAGTTGCTATTCACTGGACAAGATACAATTGGGATAGGTGGTTTTGGAGAGAAAAAGGGGCATTATGAGTTCAGCTCTAAAAATTTCAGGTTTTCTAACTGGAATTCTGTAACTGTAAGCTAATTCTCTACTTAAACATTAATTATGCAAATACCATATGTTTACAAAATGCTTCCTGCAGCTGCTTCTGAATGTTTGGGGAATACTGTGTTCCTCTGCTGGTCTGGTGAAAAGCTCTCTTAATTTTTAGCAGAAAGAGAACAGCATCTAGGCAAACTGCTACCTGAGAGCGTTTCTGTTCCTGCTCAAAATGCTTGGTTATATTGTCATATTCTACATTTGTGTGTAGGAGAGCAGTTAAGAGCACAAGCTCTGGATCCAGATTGAGTTGGTCCATGATCCTAATTAGATTTGGAAGCTGTATTACCTATGCTTAGTCTTACATTTTCTTTACTTCACTTTACCCATCTGTATTAGTCCATTCTCATTCTGCTAATGAAAACATTCCCTAGACTGAGTAGTTTATAAAGGAAAGTGGTTTAATTGACTCACAGCTTCACATGGCTGGAGAGGCCTCACAATCATGTTGGAAGGGGAATGAGGAGCAAACTCATATCTTGCATGGAAACAGGCAAAAGAGTGTGTGCAGGGGACTCCCTTTATTAAACCAACAAGTCTTGTGAGACTTACTCACTATCATGAGAAAAGAATGGAAAAAACCTGCCCTCATGATTCAATTACCTCCCACAAGGTCCCTCCCACTAAATGTGGGGATTACGGGAGCTACAATTCAAGATGAGATTTGGGTGAGGACACAGACAAACCTTATCATTCCACCTCTGGCCCCTCCCAAATCTCACATCATCACATTTCAAACCTGATAATGCTTTCACAACAGTCCCCCAAAGTCTTAACTCATTTTAGCACTAACTCAAAAGTTCACAGTCCAAAGTCTCATCTGAAATAAAACAAGTCTATTCCACCTATAAGCCTATAAAATCAAAAGCAAGTTAGTTACTTCCCAGATACAATGGGGGTATAGACATTGGGTAAATATACCCATTCCACATAGGACAATCTGGCCAAAACAAAAGGGCTATAGCCCCATGCAAATCCAAAATCCAGAAGGACAGCCAAATCTTAAAACTCCAAAATGATCTCTTTTGACTTCATATCTCATATCCAGGGCATGCTGATGCAAGAGGTAGATTTCCGTGGTCTTGGACAGCTCCAGATCTGTGGCTTTGCAGGGTACAGTCCCCTTCCTGTATGCTTTCATGGGCTGGCATTGAGTATGCGACTTTTCCAGATGCACGTTGCAAGCTGGCAGCAGATGTACTATTCTGGGATCTGGAGGATGGTGGCCTCCTCTCACAGCTCCAATAGGGAGTGTCCCAGTGGGACTTTGTTTGCGGACTCCCACCACACATTTCCCTAGCAGAGGTTTTTCATGAGGGCTCCACCCATGCAGAAAACTTCTGCCTAAACATCCAGACATGTCCATACATCCTCTAAAATCCAGATACAGGTTCCCAAACCTCAATTCTTGACTTCTATGTAGCTGCAGGCTCAACACCACATGGAAGCTGTCAAGACTTGGGGCTTGCACTCTCTGAAGTCATGGCTTGAGTTGCACCTTGGCCCCCTTTAGCCGTGGCTAGAGCCCAAGTCCCTAGGCTGCACACAGCAGGGCGGTCCTGAACCTCACCCAGGAAACCATTTTTCCCTCCTAGGTCTCAAAAGCTGTGATGGGAGGGGCTGCTGTGAAGGACTGTAACATTCCCTGGAGACATTTTTCCATTTTATTGGTGATTAACATTCTGGTCCTTGTTAGTTATGCAAATTTCAGCTGTTGGCTTGAATTTTCCCCCAGAAAATGGGTTTTTCTTTTCTACTGCACCATCAGCTACACATTTTTCAAATTTTTATGTTCTGGTTCCTCTTGAATTCTTTGTTGCTTAGAAATTTCTTCTGCCAGATATCCTAAGTCATCTCTCTCAAGTTCAGAGTTTCACAGATTTCTAGTGGCAAAATGCCACCAGTCCCTTTGCATAACAAGACTGAACTTTGTTCCAGTTCCCAACAAGTTTCTCATCTCTATCTGAGACCACCTCAGTCTGTACTTTATTTTCATGTGACTATCAGCTTTTGGTCAAACAAGTTCTGAAATTTCCCACATCTTCTTGTTTTCTGACCCATATCGAATCTTTTTCTCAGCCCTCCTAACTGTTCCAACCTCTGCCTGTTACCTAGTTCCAAAGTTGCTTCTACATTTTTGGTTATCTTTACAGCAGCACCCCAGTACCTGGCACCAACTTACTGTATTAGTCTGTTCTCATGCTGCTAATAAAGACATTCCTTAGACTGGGTAATTTATAAAGGAAGGAGGTTTAATTGACTTATCATTTCACATGTCTGGGGAGGCCTCACAATCATGGCAGAAGGGGAATGATGAGTAAACTCATGTCTTACATGGTGTCTGGCAAAAGAGACAGTGTGCAGGGGAACTTCCCTTTGTCAAACCATCAGATCTCCTGAGAATTACTTACTATCACAAGAACTGCATGGGAATAACCCATCCCCATGATTGAATTATCTCCCACAAGGTCCCTCCTACTGCATGTGGGGATTCTGGGAGCTACAATTCAAGATGAGATTTGGGTGGGGCACAGCCAAACCATATCACCATCTCCTAAAATAAATACATACAATGAAAAAAAATAGTAATAGTTCCCACCTTATAAAATTGGGTGATGCATAATGTGAGTTCTCAACAAAAGTTAGGCAGAAATGTCAATGTCTGTGATTAAAATTTTCTACTTGCTCTCTTCCTTGGATTTTGAAATTTAGCTATTTAATCCCCAATACAGCTGTTTACAGACACCCTAGTAAATTAAGAACTTCTGATAACCTTGCTAAATTGTAAGAACGTGTTAAATCAATTGTTGAATTTTGAAATGGAAGCTTCAGGCATGATTCTGTAGTAAAGATAAGAAGATTCAAAAAATTAAAGAAGGGTGAAGAAGAAATTAATCTCTATCACCTATGGGGTTAGCTTTTAAACTTTTAGCAATTCTATTTGAGGTAACTGTAGAGAACAAATTAGTAGATGAAGATTTGTCTACAGATTTCATATATGGTCACTGCTGCTGGAATTCTAATGTGCCTCTAAGTTAGTCGTTCTTGATTCTGCCAGTTAATTGGAAACTGAGTCTGATTTCATTAGTGCAAGGTATGCCCTGGAATCTGATTCTGATTTAATTCCTTTGAGATGTGACCTAGGCATTGAGCTTTTTAAAAGTCCTCATAGATTCTAATGACAGTCACTTTTGAGAACCACTACTCTACAGCAATCTATTATTTCACATTCTCCCACTCTGAATTCCTGCTACAGAGTTTTACAGTCAGCTACAAAAACAGAGAATACAGGATTTCATTCTTTTGTTATTATTTATATTATATATTTTTCAAATAACATCAGCAAATATAAATCTTGAGTCATGAGATGTGTTTATTGTACTTTATTCAAATTGCTACAAAGGATTGGAAAACGATAGTAGGCATCTAAGGTATTCTAATCCTGCTATTTTTAATTAAAATTGAATTTCTAAATATTTGAAATTCCAATACTAAATAATGGTAGCACTTTTATTATATGCTATATACTAATGTCACATTTATATATTATACATTCTTCCCATGTCACACTAAAATCTTTAAGAATTTTCTTTTCTCTAACAACTATCCTTGCTTTCTGGGTTTCTAGATGTTCCGGAAGTGTAGCTTTAGTTCCTGCATTTGTCTTTAGATTGTGAGTGCTAGAACTGATAAGCACTGCATAAAGTGTTCACCTCAAGTGTATATGAAAGTTGTATTAAACAGAAAAGAAAAACTGCAATTTTATACATAGAAAAATATTATATGGCATATTATCAAAGCATTTTGTAATACCATTGTTTATAAATATGTGCATTTATTTGCTTGTAGGTTGGCTGTCATTTAACACATTTTTTACTGGAAATCTGCTGTAGATAGAGACCGGGTATGGTGGCTTACTCCTGTGATATCAGTACTTTGGGAGGCCGGGGAGGGCTGATGGCTTGAGATCAGGAGTTTGAGACCAGCCTGGTCAACATGGTGAAACCCCGTCTCTACTAATAATACAAGAATTAGCTGGGCGTGGTGGTAGGTAGCCTGTAATCTCAGTTACTTGGGAGGCTGAGGCAGGAGAATTGCTTGAACCCAGAAGGTGGAGTTTGCAGTGAGTTGTGCCATTGCACTCCAACCTGGGCAATAGAATGAGACTGTCTTAAAAACAAACAAACAAAAAAAATTGCTTTCAGCCCTGAAGGATACATTATGTAGAAGAATGTTATGCTTCTTTTTTACTTATATGTAAGAAGTAATTTATCTGCCCCAAAGAACACTGTTGTTATTTTTACTTATATGTTATGCATTTGTATATGACACATTAGTTCAAAATAGGTTTTAGTATCCACTGTGGGCAAATTCATGGGCCTCCAAATATGTCTACATCTAAATTCCCAGAACCAGTAAATAGGCTATGTTGCAAGGCAAAGGGGAATTAAAACTGCAGATAGAATTGAGTTTGCTAATCATCTGATCTTGAGATAGGGCAATCATCTTGGATTGCCTGGTGGGACTAATATAATCACGGGACCCTTATAAAGTGAAAGGGGAGGGGCAGAAGAGTCAGAGTCAGAGTGAGAAAGATTGGACTCATCATTACTGGCTTTGAAAATGGAAAGGGGTTAGTTGCCAAGGAATGAGGGCACCTTTTGGAAGCTAGAAAAAAGCAAGAGGATGGATTCTCCCATGGAATCTTCAGAAAAAGAAAAAAAAAAAAAAAATATATATATATATATATACACACACACACACACTATTGACACCTTGATATGAGTCCTGTGAGACCCATTTCAGATTTCTGTCCTCCAGAATGATGAGTCATAAATTTGTGTTGTCTTAGGCCAGCAAGTCTTTTCTAAGTAACATTAGTGAAAGGAAATTAATTCAGTAGCTTAGAGTAATTTAGGGCATATACCAAGATAAAATAAATTAGAAATATGTAGCAAGCATGACATAGTAGGAAATAAAAGTAAAACAATAATGTGGTATTAAGAACGAGGTTGCAACAATAATGGCAAGCTAAAAATAAAAAAAAAAATTGTAGGGAAGGGAAAATGTTCAGCTACAAAATCAAAATGCCTGTAAGGTTAAAAAAAAAAAAAAAAAGGATAATTTAGGCCACAGATATGTTATAAAATTGTCATAGTCAAGTATTTGTCCACAATGTGTTTGTCAGAATGCCAGTTCCATTAGATGCTTTGTACAACATGGGTTCTCTGATCCATACTCCATCGTATCTAACCCTGCTTGAAGCACTGTTGAAATGAAACTTTTTCAATGAATTTCTACCAGTGTTTCCAAACATTATTAGACATTTACTAGTAATATTTGTTATCTCATAAAACTAGTATTGTACTGTGAATATGTTTTAGGAAATGAGTTAAAGATCACTGGAGCTATGGTTGCTCAGAAGAAAGGAAGATTATTTTCAGGTCTTATCACGGAAGTCTTTGTAGCATTAACATGCTGTGTGCTGGAGCCTGATGAGACGAGGGGAAGGAATGGAGCACAGAGAACAGCAGTTTAGAAAGGGAATCGATGTGAGCAGAAATATTCAAATGGAAAAGTGCAATGTGTGCTACAGGAATAGTAAGTAGACTTGATTAGGGGAACCAAGAGAAATGTAGAAGTAGATGACCTGGAAAGATAGTGTGCACCCACACCTAGAGGGAGCCTGAATACAAGGATAAGGAGTCTGGAAATTACTCTGATATAGGAGTTGGGAAATTGACGCTGCTTGAGCAGGATAGTAAATTGTCCAAATCCTTGCCTTCAGAAGGCTAGCCTGGCACTTTTATGAAAAGTGAGGATTTGAACTTGAGAAAATCCACAGATGAGGAGACCCCGAGCAAACTTTTAATGGTATGGAATAATAAGACTCTTCAGTAGAGCAGAAGGAGAGGAAAAAGTTGGCAAAATTGAGAGATATTTTAAGGGAATAAAAATAACAGCTATTTTTAATTAATTAGGTAAAAACCAACTATTTTGGGGGAAAGATTTGGCACAGTAGCTAAAGTATATATTCTCTGATTCTCTATTACCTAGAATAGAGATAGCATTCATCTCTCTTTATAGAGATAGTATTTGCATGATGCTCCTGTTCAGCACCATAAAATGATACACAATTGTTCATTATTTCATTCAATCAGTATATTTACTCATTTTTTTATTCATGTAGCAAGTACCTTATTGTGGCCACATACTATGATAAACCTGAGGATATAATAAGAAACATAAAGATTGACTGCATGCTGTATATATTACATTATTTATAATCATTAGGAAAGGAACTTGTCAGTTCTTCAGTCTTGTGATATATTTCAATGTAAAAGAAAAATAACTTTGTGAGGAGCAGGGCAATGTTTGCAATATCCATTAACTCTACAGCTTTGTCTTCTTCATTTTTCCTTTTAGTCAATTCATTTCTTAAGGTACTAAGTCTTGAACACTTGCTGTTTACCATGGATATGTAGATGATGATGGCCCATTGTGTGTGCTTGTACATGTGGGTGTGTGCACGTGAATTGCACATAGGAGTGTTGTTTGTGTGTGTTGCATTTGTATTGCTTCTGTGGTGCTTGTGTGTTGTTTCTGTGAGTGTTGTGTGTGTGAGAGTGAGTGTGTGAGCCTGTGAGTGTACAACCTGAAGAAGATGGAGTTCTGTATTGTTTCTCCTGTGTGCTTGGTATGACTCCAAGACTGTTCATGCTATGGATCAGTGAAGCAGGCCCTTTTTCTTGTTCACAAATTACTAGTTGTCATATGGTTTCTCCTGCCATTCAAGCATTGCTTCCTCCAAATAAATGCATAGTAATGAAAAGAAGAATGTTTAACATTTAATAAATCATCTTTATAGCAGAAATGTTACTGTCTTTGTGCTTCCCATTTCTGACAAATGGAAATATGATTAACATTTCCAGCTGAACTGGCATGCAGGGTAAGGATGGTTTAGATTACTAGCTTCTGAAAGTTTCTTATATAAAATTCATTGAGAAGCACTAGAATATCCCTTTTCCACGATACTTGCAGTTCATTTATAAAACATACAACTTAAAATGTCACTTAAGACAATCTTATGTCATCATTGTAATATTTCATATTGTCTGAATAATAATTTTTAATTTTTATATATAGTTTGTCACCCCAAAATCAGCACATAGTCTTCTATCAGGAAATTTCTGCAGATTAGAAAAGAGGAATATTTATTAAGTGTTCACTAAGAAAAGCAGTCAAAATGCTATCATTAATAATACAACTGCCAGGCGCGGTGGCTCGCACCTGTAATCCCAGCACTTTGGGAGGTCGAGGCCAGTGGATCACAAGGTCAAGACATCGAGACCATCCTGGCCAACATGGTGAAACCCCATCTCCACTAAAAATACAAAAATTAGCTGGGCGTGGTGGCACATGCCTGTAGTCCCAGCTACTCGGTATGCTGAGGCAGGAGAATCGCTTGAACTTGGGAAACAGAGGTTGCAGTGAGCCGAGATCACGCCATTGCACTCCGGCCTGGAAATAGAGCAAGACTCCGTCTCCTAAATAAATAAATAAATAAATAAATAACACAACTAACTGCGTTTAAATTTCAAGCTCTTCGTTACAACATATAAAGAGATTTCTTAGTTGCTGTCTGGTTAAGTCATGGGTAGTGTGGATGTTTGTGTGTGCATGTGCCCGTGCATGTGTTTAAAGTGTTCTCTTCACCTTTATCAAGGATACACCCATGCTACTTGATCAAACTGAATATGTTTCCTTTTATTATGGTGCATTTGATTTTTGGATCATAAAAATGAAAAGAAGGGCTGTTTCTGTGTTTTATAATTAGGTTGAGGACTACATTTGTTCATCCCATGTTAAAATAGAGGAGATTTGTGGAGATTTATTTTGAGTATTTTCCTATGTAAAGTAGGAGTAACTGATACAACACCTAAAACATAATTTTAAATGATATTAAGTATTATTACAATTCAAGACTATTATAACTATGTAATATTCAATGAATCTTTACTTGTTATATAAATGTTCTTGTTTTTAATGAAAAAACATATGCAACCTTGGCAACTAATTAATTTTGCATGTCCATCATGACTGGTTTAGACTGTTTGCTTTCTATTTGTCTGTCCTATTAATGTACCAAATGTAGACACAGTCTCAGATTCAAGATGGGGCTTTAACAACAGCATTGGAACAAGAACAGTCAAAGAAACCTCATTGATTTCTATTTTTGCTAGGTTGTGAAACTAATGTGAATTGCTGATTTTCTCACTCAAAATCAATTCAAGAATACAAAGGACACATTGACTTTTTAAAAATCAATTTTATTGTGATAAATTAAGTGTTGAATTTTTCTTCTAATTAAATGTAATACTTTGAGTGTACAGTTTAATGACTCTTTTTTCCTCCAAATGTATATGCCATTATCTTAATCATGATATTAAATATTTCTGCAGAAAATCCCCTCATAGTTATTTGCAGGTAATCACACACCACCTTCTATCCATGTCCAAAACAAATACTGATTTGATTTATCTTACTATAGATTTGCCTGCTACGCAACTTCAATATATAGAACCATACGTGTACATATCATTCTGTCTAGCTTCTTTCACTCAGCATATTTTGGGAATTCATCCATTATTCGGTATTTATCAGTAGTTTATTCCTTTGTTTTGGTGAATAGTATTTCATTAAATAAATATAATATATATTATAATGTGTTTATCCATAACCATTTGATGGACCTTTGTTTCATTTCTTTTTTTGACTCATCAGTAAAGCTGTTTTGAGCATTCCTGGGTATAGACAAGTATTTTTGGTTTTTGTGTAAAGTCCTAGTCATGAAAGTGCTGGGTCATACTGTAAACAATGCTTAAATTTATAAGAAATGACCAAACTATTTGTGAAAGTAGTTACATCATTTTACAATACTACTAATTGCTCTATATTTTCACCAACATTTAGTATTGTCAGTCTTTTATTTTCTTAGCCATTCTAGTGGGAGTGAAATAGTATCTATCTCATTTTTATTTTATTTTATGCTGTTTTTTTTCTTTTGAAACAAAGTCTCACTCTGTCATCCAGGCTGAAGTGCAGTGGGGCAATCATAGCTCACTACAACCTCCAACTCCTAGGGTCAAGCAATCTTCCCACCTCAGCCTCTGAAGTAATTGGGATTACATGTATGCACCACCATGCCTGGCTAATGTTTCTTTCTTTCTGGGATTACAGGTGCGCACCACCATGCCTGGCTAATGCTTCTTTCTTGTCTTTCTTCTCTTTCTTCTCCTTCCTTCCTCCTTCCTTCCTTCCTTCCTTCCTTCCTTCCTTCCTTCCTTCCTTCCCTCCTTCCTTGCCTCCTTCCTTCTTTCCCTCCCTCTTTCCTCTCCTCTCCTTTCTTCTCCTCTCCTCTCCTCTCTTCTCCTCTCCTCTTCACTTCTTCCCTCTCCTCTTCTCTCCTCCCCTCTCCTCTTCTCTCCTTCTCTCTCCTCTCCTCTCTTTTCTTCTTTTGAGATGGGGTCTCCCTGTGTTGCCCAGGCTGGTCTCAGTCTTCTGGGCTCAAATGATCCTTCTACCTCTGCCTCCCAAGGTATTAGGATTACAGGCTTGAGTCACCACACCTGGCTCTCATTGTTAATTTAATTGGCACCGCCTGATAATTAACAATGTTGAATGTCTTCATAGGCATGTTAGCCATTTGTATGTCTTCTTTTGTTAAATGCCTTTTCAAAGCTTTGCCCATTTTATTGAATCATATAATTTTGAGTTATTCTTCATACATTCTAAATACTATTACTTGTCATATATTTTCATTGCAAATATTTTCTCCATTTTATCTTGCCCTTGCTCTTTTGTCTCCCATTTTATCTTCCCCTAGAAGAGAAGGTTTTTATTTACTTAGGCCCAATGTATCTCTTTTTTTTCTTTTTTTACCATTGTTTTGTGTCCTGTCTGAAAAAATCATTAATTTTTCCAAAGTCACATAAATTTTATTTTATTTGTTCTTCTATAATTTTATGATTTTAGCTTCTATGTTTATGTCCATGTTCTATTTCAAGTTATGGTTTGAGGTAAGAGTCAAGGTTCACTTCTTTTCCATATGAATATCCACCTATTCCTGCACAATTTGCTGAAAAGACTGTGCTTTCTACATTGTATCAACTTGGTAATTTTCTAAAAAATCAGTTAAATACATATATGTGCATATACTCCTATTGATACTCTTTTTTCTTGAGTTGATTTGTATATGTCCTTATACCAATACCACACTGTCTAGATTAATGTAGATTTATAGTAATTCTTGAAAGTTCAATTGGCAGCCTACATAATAAGAATCACTTATTAATATGTATTTATAAATACAACCACTTAATCTATCAAGACATTTCTTAGTTAAAATAAAAGGAGACGGACTTTTTTCCCCTTTACTGAAACTAAATGGTTAAAATATTGGTTCAGACTGTAAAGATTAATTATTTGAGGGCTAAGTTTAGAGAAAGTTTAGAGTAAATAATTATTTAGTATGAATTTGTTTTCATTTTCTGAGTATGTGATTTTAAGGGATAAAAAATATAAAATGGTATTTCAAATCATAAACAGAGAAAAATGCTTCATTCCAAAGAGGATTTTAAGAATAGAAAAATACAATTATTGGTTATATGATCTAGTGCCTGCAAGTTCTCCATGGTACTCCCAGAGTAATGTTATGAATGAAGGTTTTTCCTTCTGTGAGATGACATATCCCACTTACTGAATCTAAATCTTCCAACTTTGTGATCATAACAATACCATGTCTTAAAATATGTATGTGACATTCTCATTTGGATGCAAATCATACTAAATGTCCTAAATTATTTAGTTAAGTGTGAATAGATGACATATTTGCTTGATAATTGTCCAGGGATAATGCTAAACTTCCTTAAAAGTGCCGTATAGGCGGTTCCTTTACAGTTGTGCTATGTTAATATTCAATAATGTGGTACTATCTAATGCCCTGAGTAAGAATGGAAACAAAAAAAATAATAAATTATCGCTTAAGAAACAATATCCATGAGATTGAGATAAAAATATAAGAATTTCTTAGTGTGTTTCACAGCTATCAAATATATTATTTTAAAATGCATGTATATATGACATACATGTCAAACATATATATATGTATATGTCATGGAGCAAAAATGCTTGTACATAATTTTATGATTTGAAAACACTTGATCAAAGTTAAAGAAATTTCCTTACGGCAGAAATTCTCCTTGCTTGCAATATTCTAATTGAGTTGTAGATCTAGAGAAATACATAGAATATATTGCCACCAACTTGTTTAAATGTTGTATTTTTTCAAGTATTTACGTTCATATGTGGTTCTCAACCTGAACAAAACTGAAAATTCAGAATAATTAAGTAAAACAACTTGCTCCTTTTGATGCATTGGAATTAATTTCATAGATTGTAAAACTTGAAAGGAAGACACCTAAAGAACCATGTAATCAAATCCCCTCACTTAACTTGTGAGGTCACTGAGAATCAGATACAGTAAGAATTGCCCCAAATTACATGATAACTGTAAGACTGCAAGTAAGTTTATAACTTGAGCTGTCAAGTTCTATATTTAATACATTTGTGCTTTGGTATTAAAATTTTACTGTGGTTTGTTTACTGATCATGTGTCTTAATTTTCTGCCTCTAACTTAACCAAAAGTTCCATTGAAGGAATGAAGCCTTTCATTTTCTTTATGTTCCCAATGGGATTGAGTTATTCCAAGGCACAGAATTGGTGCTCAATAAAATCTTGCACATTGATTGTTCCATGCACATCAGAAGTCAAGCAAAAAGAAGTCGAGCAACAGCTTTCAGGGTATTCAGTTGCAGCAGCAGTATCAAGGCCTCGAATGAATAAGACTTGCAAGATAGTCCACCCTCAACCTGGACTTGCTTTTGTCAGAGGTGAGTTTACTGGGGTCACAATGTGTCATGTGTTCTGCTCTGCTCTTGTTCAGTTACAACTTCATTTCTAGAGAAGGATTCCCTCTGCCAATATTTGAAATCTGCTCTTAGCCATTAATCTGCCAAAGCACACTCAGATATTGACTCAGGGATTCTGATAGCTGGATGTGGCTGTGTATTCTTCTAGTCACACAAACACACACACGCACAAACACACACATAATTGAGAGAAGAAGTGAATTAATGCAAAGTTGTTATCTTTTGTTATATCCTCTATTGATCAGTTGGATCATATACTGCAGGTGAATATGCTGTATAACTTAATTGAGGAGGAAAGATCTTGCATTCTAATTATTTATTTGTCTTTGCATTTTGTGCAAATTCTAATTATCTCACTTAAATTTGTCTAATTATTTATTTGTCTTTGCATTTTGTGCAAACTTTAATTATCTCACTTAAATTTGCCATTGTCTTTGATGACCTCACCTTTATCATTTACAATTTATATTCTAATAAGTGGAAGTTGAAGATACATAATAGATAAACTTATTTTTATTTTATTGACATTTTTATTGTATATACATATATGGCTTTTGTTTATTCTGCATTATTATTTAGGTAGCTGAAAGTCCCTAGACTTCAACAGCCCATGGGTATACAAAAGGTCAATTTAATAAGGTATCACTATCTCATAAATCCCTACCTATGAAAAACAGCATCTCGGATTCACATTTAAGGTTTTTTCCTGCTTGAAATGTCTGTGTGCATCCCAGGATATGACTTATCTGATTTTTTTAATCCATCATAGTTGCTTCTTATGCTCTCGACTCTTGCACTCTTGCTGCTCTCTCTAGACTCTCTCTTTCTGCTTGCTATGCCTGAGCTGCGTTACCACACTAGTACCACCCTGTGTAGAGCTCCCCTCCAGCTTTCACATAAGCTGTAGTTCTGCCTAACACTGTCGCTCAAGCCACAGGTGGGATGGAAGCTGATGCTACCTCTGCCACTAGTACTGTTAATAGAAAAACTTCAGTTGAATTAAATTTAAAGGAGTTTAACTGAGAGCAATGAAAGATTCTCGAATCAGGCAGCCCCAAGAATCACAGCAGATTCAGAGACTCCAGGGGTGTTTCGTGGTTGGACCAAATTTATAGACAAAAAAAGTAAAGTGAGGTACAGAAATCGGAAGTGAAGTATAGAAACAGCTGGATTGGTTACAGGTCGGCATTTGGCTTATTTGAACACAGTTTGAATGCTGGTTGAAGAATGACTGCTGGGATTGGCCGAGACTCAGCGGTTGTTACAGGCACATAACTCATAAATTAAGTTTTCAGTCTTGTCTATCTATTAAGTTAGGTTGCCGTTCATCCACAAGGACTCAAATATAGACTTATGGAGTCCTTCTCAGGCATATTTAGTTTGCTTTAACGGTACTCACAAAAGGCCATTGTTTGTTCCATGCTATTTCTGCATCTTCGCAAGTAGTGATGTGATGGTATCTTCTGCTCCAATATGATGTTACCACAGACTCATTCGTTGGCCAAACGTTAGACAGGTCCCTCTGAGCCCTCTTTTCAACTAGACCCCATCCTTGAGCTTCCATGTCCATCCTTGCAGTGTCTAGTCTTAGCAACAATCCTGCTAAGTCAGTGTAGAGAGAATCCTCCCACCCTCGTTAGCTGATCAAATTCCTTATCCCTATCTCCAAGGTGATAACTGATTAGCGTGCCCTGCCTCCACTGCCTCCAACAAGAGTCCTATTAGGTCAGTTTAGCATGAATTCCCCTAGACTGGATGTCTTCCACAGAAATTTTTTTTTTTTTTTTTTTTTTTTCCCGAGATGGAGTCTCGCTCTGTCATCCAGGCTGTAGTGCATTGGTGCGATCTCAGCTCACTTCATGCTCCGCCTCCAGGTTTCACACCATTCTCCTGCCTCAGCCTCCAGAGTAGCTGGGACTGCAGGCGCCTGCCACCACGCCTGGCTAATTTTTTGTATTTTTAATAGAAACGGGGTTTCACCGTGTTAGCCAGACTGGTCTGATCTCCTGACCTCATGATCCTCTTGCCTCGGCCTCTCAAGTGGTGGGATTACAGGTGTGAGCCACCGCAGCCCGGCCCTTCCATAGTAATTTCTTATTCATTGACCCTTCACTTGCTTTTAGCTATAAATTCCCACTTTCACTTTTTGTTTTTGGAATTTAGCTCATTCTATCTCCCCTATTGTTGTATCACTGACACCTATCACAGTAATCCTGAATAGTCTTCCTTATCATTTTGACAAATGTCAGAATAATTTCGTCTTCAACAGATACACTCTCTAGTAGGATTGTTTTGGTGGTAGAGTGATATCTTTTTAAACTGAGACCTTTCCTGAACAGCACATCTTAGTTGAAGTCTGTGGCCTAGAAAGGATACAGAAAGTGACTCACAAAGCTCACTGATTCATAGAACAATACTTATTTTCCTGACATGAGTCATTTAGTAACCTTATTAATAGCTTGTATTTATCAATACATATGTCCATTATTGGCACTAAGCATCTATGAATTTCCAGAAATAATTTTCTTCCATCTTGCACAAATCTCTAAAATTCTAAGATAGAGAGGTTAATGAGATATATATTACATCTGCAGTGTTAAACCAAACTTTCTATTCAATGAATGTTTACATACACAAATCCACACACATCTGATTTTAGAAAGACTAAAGGACTATTGTACATACATACACACATGTGAATATATTTATATATAATTTATATATGTTTGTGTGTGTATTTGTCATGTAATCTTTCGAGAATTAATGTTATACACAGTATGTAGTATTCTCTTGCTTTACTGCATTCACTTTCATTTCAGGAAGGTCCTTACAGATAAACATTATTCAAAGCAAGAAAGCATTGAAAATTACATTAAGGCAGAATCAGGCATTTTGGTAGTCATAATAGAGCTAGAAAGCAGCATGAAGTGAACAAAGGGCTGCACAGCAGGAAATTTATGCTTCCGAAGAGGCAATTCACACCTGTTGACTACTGTGAACAGAATGAGACACAACACCAAGTTTCCATCTAAATACAATGCTAGTTGTTTTTTTAAAAATTTTTAAAGTTTAAATTTTTTGCAAAAAAAGTTACTGAATTAAATGATTCCGTCGATAGAATAATATAAAATAATGCCTAAACAAGGATAATGTGACAAGAAGAAATGCAAAGACATAGAATAGTAAACAAAATATATGTATCATTATATTCCATAAGGATATCAAGAGAAAAAGGGAAAAAATAATGACTAGATTAGTTTAGAAAACAAAAATGTACAGAGCCAATAGTCTACTGATTACAGGACATTATAATGAAACACAGGGAATATTCTCTTATCTTTTTGTGATGAAATTTGTTTATATTGAGTTAATAGTTAGATTAGACATACTCAGTTCTCAAGATCCAGAGAGGTACATAGCTAAAAATAAGACTCTCCCAAGCATATTTAACAAGTGAAAAAAGAAATAATAGAACTCAATGAAGAAAATGTTTCTTGGGGGGCAGAGCAAGATGGCTTAATAGGAACAGCTCCAGTCTCCAGCTCCCAGCGTGAGCGACACAGAAGACAGGTGATTTCTGCATTTTCAACTGAGGTACTGGGTTTATCTCACTAGGAAGTGCCGGACAATCCACACTGGTCAGCTGTTGCGGCCTGACCAGCGAGAGCTGAAGCAGGGCCAGGGATCACCTCACCTGGGAAGCGCAAGGGGGAAGGGAATCCCTTTTCCTAGCCAGGGGAACTGAGACACACAACACCTGGAAAATCGGGTAACTCCCACCCCAATACTGCGCTTTAAGCAAACGGGCACACCAGGAGATTATATCCCACACCTGGCCGAAAGGGTCCCATGCCCACAGAGCCTTCCTCATTGCTAGCACAGCAGTCTGCGATCTAACTGCAAGGCAGCAGCAAGGCTTGGGGAGGGGCGCCCACCATTGCTGAGGCTTAAGTAGGTAAACAAAGCCCTGGGAAGATTGAACTGGGTGGAGCTCACAGCAGCTCAAGGAGGCCTGCCAGTCTCTGTGGACTCCACCTCTGGGGATGGGGCACAGCTAAACAACAACAACAACAACAAAAGCAGCAGAAACCTCACAGACGCCAATGACTCTGTCTGACAGCTTTGAAGAGAGCAGTGGATCTCCCAACATGGAGGCTGAGATCTGAGAACGGACAGACTGCCTGTTCAAGTGGGTCCCTGATCCCTGAGTAGCCTAACTGGGAGACATCCCCTACTAGGGGCAGACCGACACCCCACACCTCACATGGTTGAGTACACCCCTGAGAGGAAGCTTCCAAAGCAAGAATCAGACAGGTACACTTGCTGTTCAGCAGTATTCTATCTTCTGCTGCCTCTGCTGCTGACACCCAGGCAAACAGGATCTGGAGTGGACCTCAAGCAATCTCCAACAGACCTACAGCTGAGAGTCCTGACTGTTAGAAGGAAAACTAACAAACAGGAAGGACACCCACACCAAAACCCCATCAGTACGTCACCATCATCAACGACCAGAGGCAGATAAAACCACAAAGATGGGGAAAAAGCAGTGCAGAAAAGCTGGAAATTAAAAAAATAAGAGCGCATCTCCCCCTCCAAAGGAACGCAGCTCATTGCCAGCAACGGATCAAAGCTGGACAGAGAATGACTTTGACGAGATGAGATAAGAAGGCTTCAGACCATCACACTTCTCAGAGCTAAAGGAGGATTACGTACCCAGTGCAAAGACACTAAAAATGTTGAAAAAAGAGTGGAAGAATTGATAACCAGAATAATTAATGCAGAGAAAGCCATAAACGAACTGACAGAGATGAAAACCATGACACGAGAAATACATGATAAATGCACAAGCTTCAATAACCGACTTGATCAACTGGAAGAAAGAGTATCAGTGATTGAGGATCAAATGAATGAAATGAAGCAAGAAGAGAAGTCTAAAGAAAAAAGAAGAAAAAGAAATGAACAAAGCCTGCAAGAAGTATGGGATTATGTAAAAAGACCAAATCTGCGTCTGATTGGGGTGCCCGAAAGTGAAGGAGAAAATGGAACCAAGTTGGAAAACACTCTTCAGGATATCATCCAGGAGAACTTCCACAACCTATTAGGGCAGGCCAACATTCAAATGCAGAAAATACAGAGAAGGCCACAAAGATACTCCTCGAGAAGAGCAACTCCAAGACACATAATTGGCAGATTCACCAAAGTTGAAAGGAAGGAAAAAATCTTAAGGGCAGCCAGAGAGAAAGGTCGGGTTACCCACAAAGGGAAGCCCATCAGACTAACAGCAGATCTCTCGGCAGAAACTCTACAAGCCAGAATAGAGTGGGGGCCAATATTCAACATTCTTAAAGAAAAGAATTTTCAACCCAGAATTTCATATCCAGCCAAACTAAGTTTCATAAGTGAAGGAGAAATAAAATCCTTTACAGATAAGCAAATGCTTAGAGATTTTGTCACCACCAGGCCTGCCTTACAAGAGACCCTGAAGGAAGCACTAAACACGGAAAGGAACAACCAGTACCAGCCATTGCAAAAACATGCCAAAACGTAAAGACCATCGAGGCTAGGAAGAAACTGCATCAACTAACGAGCAAAATAAGCAGTTAATATCATAATGGCAGGATCAAGTTCAAACATAACAATATTAACCTTAAATGTAAATGGACTAAATGCTCCAATTAAAAGATACAGACTGGCAAACTGGATAAAGAGTCAAGACCCATCAGTCTGCTGTATTCAGGAGACGCATCTCTCATGCAGAGACATACATAGGCTCAAAATAAAGTGATGGAGGAAGATCTACTAAGCAAATGGAGAACAAAAAAAAAGCAGGAGTTGCAATCCTAGTCTCTGATAAAACAGACTTTAAACCATCAAAGATCAAAAGAGACAAAGAAGGCCATTACATAATGGTAAAGGAATCAATTCAACAGGAAGAGCTAACTATCCTAAATGTATATGCACCCAATACAGGAGCACCCAGATTCATAAAGCAAGTCCTTAGAAACTTACAAAGAGACTTAGACTCCCTTACAATAATAATGGGAGGCTTCAACACCCCACTGTCAACATTAGACAGATTAACGAGACAGAAAGTTCACAAGGATATCCAGGAATTGACTCATCTCTGCAGCAAGCAGACCTAATATACATCTACAGAACTCTCCACCCCAAATCAACAGAATATAAATTCTTCTCAGCACCACATCACACTTTTTCCAAAATTGACCACATAATTGGAAGTAAAGCACTCCTCAGCAAATGTAAAAGAACAGAAATTATAACAAACTGCCTCTCAGACTATAGTGCAATCAAACTAGAACTCAGGACTAAGAAACTCAATCAAAACCACTCAACTACATGGAAACTGAATAACCTGCTCCTGAATGACTACTGGGTACATAACGAAACGACGGCAGAAATAAAGATGTTCTTCAAAACGAATGAGAACAAAGATACAACATACCAGAATCTCTGGGACACATTTAAAGAAGTGTGTAGAGGGAAATTTATAGCACTAAATGCCCACAAGAGAAAGCTGGAAAGATCTAAAATGGACACTCTAACATCACAATTAAAAGAACTAGAGAAGCAAGAGCAAACACATTCAAAAACTAGCAGAAGGCAAGAAATAACTAAGATCAGAGCAGAACTGAAGGAGATAGAGACACAAAAAACTCTCCAAAAAATCAATGAATCCAGGAGTTGGTTTTTTGAAAAGATCAACAAAATTGATAGACCACTACCAAGACTAATAAAGAAGAAAAGAGAGAAGAATCAAATAGACGCAATAAAAAATGATAAAGGGGATATCACCACCAACCCCACAGAAATACAAACTACCATCAGAGAATACTATAAACACCTCTACACAAATCAACTAGAAAATCTAGAAGAAATGGATAATTTCCTGGACACTTACACTCTCCCAAGACTAAACCAGGAAGAAGCTGAACCCCTGAATAGACCAATAGCAGGCTCTGAAATTGAGGCAATAATTAATAGCCTACCAACGAAAAAAAGTCCAGGACCAGATGGATTCACAGCTGAATTCTACCAGAGGTTCAAGGAAGAGCTGGTACCATTCCTTCTGAAACTATTGCAATCAATAGAAAAAGAGGGAATCCTCCCTAACTCATTTTATGAGGCCAACATCATCCGGATACCAAAGCCTGGCAGAGACACAATAAAAAAAGAGAATTTTAGACAAATATCCCTGATGAACATCGATGCAAAAATCCTCAATAAAATACTGGCAAACTGGATCCAGCAGCACATCAAAAAGCTTATCCACCATGATCAAGTGGACTTCATCCCTGGGATGAAAGGCTGATTCAACATACGCAAATCAATAAACGTAATCCAGCATATAAACAGAACCAAAGACAAAAACCACATGATTATCTCAATAGATGCAGAAAAGGCCTTTGACAAAATTCAACAGCCCTTCATGCTAAAAATGCTCAATAAATTCAGTATTGATGGAATGTATCTCAAAATAATAAGAGCTATTTATGACAAACCCACAGCCAATATCATACTGAATGGGCAAAAACTGGAACAATTCCCTTTGAAGACTGGCACAAGACAGGGATGCCCTCTCTCACCACTCCTATTCAACATAGTGTTGGAAGTTCTGGCTAGGGCAATCAGGCAAGAGAAAGAAGTCAAAGGTATTCAGTTAGGAAAAGAAGAAGTCAAATTGTCCCTGTTTGCAGATGACATGATTGTATATTTAGAAAACCCCATTGTCTCAGCCCAAAATCTCCTTAAGCTGATAAGAAACTTCAGCAAAGTCTCAGGATACAAAATTAATGTGCAAAAATCACAAGCATTCTTATACACCAGTAACAGACTAACAGAGAGCCAAATCATGAATGAACTTCCATTCACAATTGCTTCAAAGAGAATAAAATACCTAGGAATCCAACTTACAAGGGATGTAAAGGACCTCTTCAAGGAGAACTACAAACCACTGCTCAGTGAAATAAAAGAGGACACAAACAAATGGAAGAACATACCATGCTCATGGAAAGGAAGAATCAATATCGTGAAAATGGCCATACTGCCCAAGGTCATTTATAGATTCAATGCCATCCCCATCAAGCTACCAATGAGTTTCTTCACAGAATTGGAAAAAACGGCTTTAAAGTTCATATGGAACCAAAAAAGAGCCTGCATTGCCAAGACAATCCTAAGTCAAAAGAACAAAGCTGGAGGCATCACGCTACCTGACTTCAAACTATACTACAAGGCTACAGTAACCAAAACAACATGGTACTGGTACCAAAACAGAGATATAGACCAATGGAACAGAACAGAGTCCTCAGAAATAATACCACACATCTACAGCCATCTGATCTTTGATAAACCTGAGAAAAACAAGAAATGGGGAAAGGATTCCCTATTTAATAAATGGTGCTGGGAAAATTGGCTAGCCATAAGTAGAAAGCTGAAACTGGATCCTTTCCTTACTCCTTATACGAATATTAATTCAAGATGGATTAGAGACTTAAATGTTAGACCTCATACCATAAAAACCCTAGAAGAAAACCTAGGTAATACCATTCAGGACATAGGCATGGGCAAGGACTTCATGTCTAAAACACCAAAAGCAATGGCAACAAAAGCCAAAATTGACAAATGGAATCTAATTAAACTAAAGAGCTTCTGCACTGCAAAAGAAACTACCATCAGAGTGAACAGGCAACCTACAGAATGGGAGAAAATTTTTGCAATCTACTCATCAGACAAAGGGCTAATATCCAGAACCTACAAAGAACTCAAATTTACAAGAAAAAAAAAAAACAACCCCATCAAAAAGTGGGCAAAGGATATGAACAGACATTTCTGAAAAGAAGACATTCATACAGCCAACAGACACATGAAAAAATCCTCATCATCACTCGCCATCAGAGAAATGCAAATCAAAATCACAATGAGATACCATCTCACACCAGTTAGAATGGCAATCATTAAAAAGTCAGGAAACAACAGGTGTTGGAGAGGATGTGGAGAAACAGGGACACTTTTACACTGTTGGTGGGACTGTAAACTAGTTCAACCATTATGAAAAACAGTAAGGCGATTCCTTAAGGATGTAGAACTAGAAGTCCCATATGACCCAGCCATCCCATTACTGGGTATATACCCAAAGGATTATAAATCATGCTGCTATAACGACACATGCACACGTATGTTTATTGTGGCACTATTCACAATAGCAAAGACTTGGAATCAACCCAAATGTCCATCAGTGACAGACTGGATTAAGAAAATGTGGCATATATACACCATGGAATACTACGCAGCCATAAAAAAGGATGAGTTTGAGTCCTTTGTAGGGACATGGATGCACCTGGAAACCATCATTCTCAGCAAACTATCACAAGAACAGAAAACCAAACACCGCATATTCTCACTCATAGGTGGGAACTGAGCAATGAGATCACTTGGAGTCAGGAAGGGGAACATCACACACTGGGGCCTATCACAGGAAGCGGGGAGTGGGGAGGGATTGCATTAGGAGTTATATCTGATGTAAATGACGAGTTGATGGGTGCTGATGAGTTGATGGGTGCAGCACACCAACATGGCACAAGTATACATATGTAACAAACCTGCACGTTATGCACATGTACCCTAGAATTTAAAGTATAATAAAAAAAAAAAATAAAAATAAAAAAGAAAATGTTTCTCCTAATGATACTTGATCTGCAATATTAAACCAAAACCCATTACCAATGAATGAATGGAGAAACTGAAAACACAGAAACCAATTCTGAACATTATTCATCTCATGTGCCTTTTTCATTTGGCTACTTTCATTTGGCTGGTTTGTATAAAGTACTGCTGGGTTCAGATCCTTGCATGAATGTTTAAAACTGAGAACAGTCATTATTCACAGAGACCAAAAAGTTTTAAAAAATTAAAATTGAATGAGTGCAGACACATAAGAAGTGAGACTAAGAGTTCAAAAACATACCTATCCAGGTGCATAGGTTTGTTTTTTTTCTTTAACAGCATATATTTAGCATAATTTTCCCTGTTATTATTTGTGAAACAAATTGTTCAGTACAATGATTTTGCAAGCATGACCCTTTGCTAAGAAGGGGTTTCACCATAAGAAGAAAAATGGCTATCATAAGGGAGGAAGAGAAGATGAGTGTAGTGAGAAGTTGTCTCCTCTTCTCCCAGGCCTATTTAACCTACAAGTATGGTTAATTCCTCTTCTTTTTCAAAACTACCCATAGTCTAGAAGACCAAATTTATAAGTCATTGTTTTCTAACTGATCTCCCTATTTGTAGGGGAGCATATTTGGGTATAATGCTCTTCTTTTTTTCTCTTTAAAATTATTTCATATTTTAATTTTTTTAAAATTTCACTTCAAGTTCCGAGATACATGTACAGAACGTGCAGGTTTGCTACATAAGTATACACGTGCCATGGTGGTTTGCTGCACCTATCAATCCATCATCTAAGTTTTAAGCAATACATGCATTAGGTATTTGTCCTAATGCTCTCCCTCCCTTTGACCCCCAACTCCCAACAGGTTCCAGTGTGTGTTGTTCCCCTCCCTGTGTCCATGAGTTCAACTCCCACTTGTGAGTGAGAACATGCAATGTTTGGTTTCCTGTCCCTGTGTTAGTTTGCTGAGTAAGATGACTTCTAGTTTCATTCATATCACTGCAAAGGACATAATCTTATTTTTTTATGGCTGTATAATATTCCATGGTATATATGTACCACATTTTCTTTATCCAATCTGCCACTGATGGGCCTTTGGGTTGGTTCCATGTTTTTGCTATTTATTTATTTACATAAATAAATAGCAAACATATACAAAAGCTCAACATCACTGATTGTTAGAGAAATTTACATCAAAACCACAATTAGATACCATCTCACGCCAGTCAGAGTGGAGATTATGAAAAATTCAAGAAACAATAGATGCTGGTGAGACTGTGGAGAAATAGGAATGCTTTTATAATGTTGGTGGGAATGTCAATTGGTTCAACCATTGTGGAAGACAGTGTGGCAATTCCTGAATGATCTAGAACCAGAAATACCATTTGATCCAGCAATCCCATTGTTAGGTATATACACATGTGTATGTCTATTGCAGAACTATTTACTATTTTGTTCTTAAAAGAGCATGTTCATCATTTTATAAGCTTACCCTGCTTTTATATATCCAGGAAAATCTGGACCTTCAACCAAGCCTGCAAGACGCTACTCAGCAGACACTACTATCTTACTATCTTTTATTATCTACGCAATTATCTTCTTGGTACTACTACCACTGTCATTCTCCTGCCCATTTTGTCCACTTCTATTCTGTATCCCCATATCCCCCAAACTGCACTTTAACTTTAGATATTTCCACCCTAAAATATTTCCTCTTCCAAAGGAAAAATGTTTCATTTTCTGATATAGACATTTTCTATTCCTGTGAACTCCAAATGTGAAACTGTTTTATAATTCTAGATGATTTTTAATACTGTTACCAAAATAAAGAAATAAAAAGGCATTGTGAGGCCCAACATGGTGGCTCACTTCTGTAATCCCATGGCTTTGGGAGGCCAAGGCAGAGGATCACTTGAGGCCAGTAGTTGAGAATCAGCCTGGACAGCATAGCCAGACCCTGTCTTTAAAAAAAAGTAGCTGGGGAGAGTGATGTGTTCCTCTATTCCTAGCTACTCAAGAGACTAAGGAAGGAGGGTCCCTTGAACCCAGGAGTTAGAGATTACAGTGAGCTATGCTCATGCCACTGAAGTCTAGCCTGAGTGACAGAGTGAGACCCAATCTCAAAAACAAAATAAAATAAATTAAAAATGCACTGTGAAAATGTATCTCATGATTTTCTAATCTTATGTCTTCAAATAGACAGGATTATTTTATTCTAAAGCTTTAAAGTCTTGTGACTTTTCAAACCTCCATGTAGAATTTCTTTACTTGTATTCTAACCTCTATACTTATAAATTCTCAGAAAATGTAATAAAGATATATGGTGATCAGTCATCCTAGTTTGCTTCAGACAGAGGTATTTCTAGAATAGGAGACTTTCAGCGCTAAAACTGGGAAAGACCCATGCAAAACTAGAACAAGTTGGCCACCACACAAAGATTTGTTAAGTATAAAATAGTAAAAGTAGTTATATATTGTTAATAGTTGTTTACATGCAATGAACATATATTTAGTATCAGGCATTCTGTGAAAACAGAGACTTTATGGCAGAAAACAATTTCTGCTCCCATATTCTAATAGCCCTAAAATATGAATCTTTAATTTTCAAGGTTTGGTTATTTAATTAATGCCAGTAACTTTGGAATAACTGTTTCTGTGGACTGATGGAGAAGGCTCAGTAGAAGTCTGACAAACCATGTGTAAGTCACAACATTGGAGGCAAAACGTAACTAATAGTGACACTTATTAGTATACCAAAGATAAGTTATTAGTGTCTAATTAATAATGGTTTTATAGTGCCACTGATAGCATAGTGGTGAAAAGTGGGTGCTCTTGTTAGGCTGCCTACATTTAAATTGGCTCTACTACTCAAAACCTTAGTTTCATTTTCTTTTAAATTTCAGTGCTAACATTAATTATATCATTGTATTCTTCCTAGTTTCAAATTAAAATGCCTATACATAAATAGGAAAGTGCCTGACATATGGAACACAGTTCTAGATGATTTTCAATAATGATGGTGATGATAATGTTGGTAATGATGGTGGTGGTGGTGCTCAAAAAAAATGTTACCAGGCTTATTTTGACTATTACTTTAATAAGAAATTGAGGATGCTCTTATGTCAGTAGATTAATTAGGAAGAATTTGTAATATAGATTAGAGGCCAAATAATATATATTTGGTTGTGATAAATAAGAGTATATAAAGATCATCAAATAATAGTCTGACTGTGGCCAATCTGGTTAAATTTGGTAAACGTTGGTGCATGTGTATGAATGTGTATTTGACACCTTTCCTAATCTGAAGTGAAACAACTGAAAAGTAGTATAAAGTATATACCTAAAAAGACACATAGAATAAGAAGACAGACTAGTGAATAAGAAATTTCAACAGAATTATGAAAGGTCAATAGTGGTTATAAAATAAGTAAATGATGAGTGATATGGTTTGACTGTGTCCCCACCCAAATCTCATCTTGAATTCCCACATGTTGTGGGAAGGACCTGGTGAGAGATGAGTGAATCATGGGGGCAAGTCATTCTTGTGCTGTTCTAGTGATAGTGAATAAGTCTCATGAGATCTGATGGTTATAAAAAGGGGAGTTTTCCTCCACAAGCTCTCTTCTCTTGTCTGCCACTATGCGAGATGTGCCTTTCACTTTCCACCATGAGTGTGAGGCCCCCCCCAGTCACATGGAACTATAAGTCCAATAAACCTCTTTCTTTTGTAAATTCCCAGTCTTGGGTATATCTTCATCAGCAGTGTGAAAATGGACTAATACTGTAAATTGGTAAGAGTAGAGTGAAGTGTTATTGAAAATATACCCAAACATGTGGAAACAACTGTGAAACTGGGTAATAGTCAAAGGCTGGAACAGTTTGGAGGGGTCAAAAGAAGACAGGAAAATGTGGGAAAGTTTGAAACTTCCTAGAGACTTGAATGGCTTTGACAAAAAATGCCAATAGTGATATGAACAATAAGGTCCAGGCTGATGTGGTCTCAGGTCTAGATGAGGAACTTTTTGGGAACTGGAGCAAAGGTGACTCTTGTTAGGTTTTAGCAAAGAGACTGTTGGCATTTTGCCTTGCCCTAGAGGTTTGTGGAACTTTGAACTTAAGAGAGATGGTTTAGGAAATCTGGTGGAAGAAGAAATTTCTAAGCAATAAAGCATTCAAGAGGTGACTTATGTGCTGTTAAAAGCATTCCATTTTAAAGGGGAAACAGCATAAAAGTTTAGGAAATTTGCAGCCTGACAATGCGATAGAAAAGAAAATCCCATTTTCTAAGTAGAAATTCAAGCTGACTGTAAAAATTTGCAAAAGTAACAAAGAGCTAAATGTTAATCCCCAAGACAATGGAGAAAATATCTCTAGGGCATGTCAGGGGTCTTCACAGCAGCGCTTCCCATCACAGGCCCAGAAGCCTAGGAGGAAAACGTCATTTCATGGGCTGGGCCCAGCATCTCCACGCTGTGTGCAGCCTAGGGACTTGGTGCTTTGTGTGCCAGCCACTCCAGTTGTGGCTGAAAGTGGTCAGTGTACAGCTCGGGCCATGGCTTCAAGGGTGCAAGCATCAAGCCTTGGCAGCTACAACATGGTGTTGAGCCTACCAGTGCACAAAAGTCAAGAATTGAGGTTTGGGAACCTCTGCCTAGATTTCAGAAGATGTATGAAAACACCTGGATGTCCAGGCAGAAATTTGTTCCAGAGGCAGGGCTCTCATGGAGAACCTCTGCTAGGGCAGTGCAGGAAGGAAATTTGGGGTCAGAGTCCCCACACAGAGTCCCTACTGGGACACCACCTAGTGGAACTGTGAGAAGATGACCACTGTCCTCCAGAACCCAGAATGGTAGATCCACCAGCAGCTCACACCATGTGCCTGCAAAAGCCACAGACACTCAACACCAACCCATGAAAGCAGCCAGGAGGGAGACTGTACCCTGCAAAGCCACAGGGACAGAGGTGACCAAGACTATGGGAAGAGACCTTTTGCATCAATGTGACCTGAATGTGAGACATGGAGTCAAAGAGATCATTTTGGAGCTTTAAGATTTGACTGCCTTGCTGGATTTTGGACTTGCACGTGGCCTGTAGCCCCTTTGTTTTGGACAATTTCTCCCATTTGGAATGACTGCATCTACCCAGTGCCTGTATCTCCATTGTATCTAAGAAGTAACTAACTTGCTTTTGATTTTACAGGCTCATAGACAAAAGGGACTTGTCTTGTCTCAGATGAGACTTTGGACTGTGGACTTTTGGGTTAAGACTGAAATGAGTTAGACTTTCGGGGACTGTTGGGAAGGCATGATCGATTTTAAATGTGAGAATACAAGGTTTGGGAGGGACCGAGGTGAAATGACATGGTTTGGCTGTGTCCCCAGCCAAATCTCATCTTGAATTCTCATGTGTTGTTGGAGGGGCAAGGTGGGAGTTAATTGAATTGTGGGGGCAGGTTTTTCCTATGCTTTTCTCGTGATAGTGAATAAGTCTCACGAGATCTGATGGTTTTAAAAAGGGGAGTTTTTCTGTACAGGCTCTCTTCTCTTGTGGGCTGCCATGTGAGATGTACCTTTCACCTTCCACCATGAGTGTAAGGCCTCCCCCAGCCACGTGAAACTGTAAGTCCAATAAACTTCTTTCTTTTGTAAATTGCCCAGTCTTGGGTGTGTCTTCATCAACAGTGTGAAAACGGACTAATACAATGAGGCTTTGGCTGTCTTCATTCTGCTACATGTCTAAAAGGCAAGACCAAAAGGATCAAATCCCATTCACAAAGCAGAACCCCAGGACAACTTGGAAATTTGAGGCAACATTTCCTTCTGAACTGGGGATTGCAAGGTGGAGCTGAAAACAGAAAAATATTTTAATTGCTTTTTTAAAGAACATCTGCATCATCTGCTTCCTTATCCAGTACAGCCAAGATGCTGTATCTATCCTAGGATGGTAGAAGATGAAAGGTTCTCTATCTCGTAAAGGTTAATAAAGAATTATTTAGAGATATTCTGGACCAGAGAAGCTCTAAAAGCAAGATGATTAAATAATGGAACCTCTACTCTTTTTCATCCTTGACTCCTGTCACAAATATATAAACTGCCAAAAAGAGAGGTGAATATGTTTTCATATGATAAATAATACAGACATTGGGGTATTTCTGAACAAAACTTTCCACTACAGGACCCACCACTGAATGCACTTAACACTGACCACAGATATTTCAATAAAGGGCACCAGAAATTTGAGAAAAAGTCCCTACCGAAAGACACATATCAAAGCAAACAAAAAGGAGAAAAAAGAGAAAAATAAATAAAAATTAAAGGGAACAGTGATAACACTAAGGGAAGGAAACAGATCAAAATACATTGAGAGAAGTTCTATTTCTTCATGGAATATAAGGTGTGAGAGTACATCATTCTCATTCTATAATCAAACAAAAACTTTGAGTAATTGACAAAATCAGAACTTTTCTGGAGCCTATCAAATAGCTGAGGTTGAGAACAATGAAGTAAAATAAATTTCAGAGAGGATCAACTCCCTCACAGAAAGCAGGGAGGGTCAAAGAAAGCATTCTACCTTTTGCTAGAGTGGGGAACTAGGTTGATCTCCAATAAAAGGGGATAAAGAGAAGTCAGTTAGGATTCTAACGAAGGTCTGTAGACTGACCATGGGCCAGTGAGACTGGTTAGATCAGCTGAGAACCACAATATAAGGGGGACTGCACCCGCTTGTCAGCTTTCCTCCCAGGGTGTCCACAGGGAAGACTGGGAGCTATGTGGGAGAGAGAGAGCTACGTAACAGCAAGGATGTTTAGGAAATGCTCAGCTGTGGCTGAAGAGGGCACAAAACCCATTTTCCAGACCTTTTTCTTCTAAGAAACAAGAACTTCAAACTGCTGGGATGGGGACTGGAAATCTACCCGGAGGAAGGCAGGCATGGTTTCTAGAGGAGGGAGAGGCAAATGGCTTTCACTCATGAGCGAGGGGTAGAAAAGCTTTCTGTCCCAGGATGCTGCTGTGGTACCAAAAAGTAAACTGCTATTGCAGGTGGAGGGGGAGAAGAGTTGGGGCAGAGTGTGCTCCCACAGTGCAAATTCTGCACTGTGAAAGAAAGCTGAATATTGCATGTTCTTACTCATATGTGGAAGCTAAAAAAAATAAAGTTGATCTCATGGAAGTGAAAGGTAGAACAGAGGATATCAGAAGCTGGAAGGATTGGGAGAAGGGAGGGACAGGGAAAGATTTATTAAAGGACACAAAATTACATCTAGATAGGAGGAATGAGTTCTAGTGTTCTATAGCACTGTAGGGTGACCTAGTTAACAATAATATATAGCTTTAAATATCTAGAAGGAGGCTAGTGACTGTTTCCAACACAAAGAAGTGATAAATGTTTGAGATGATGGATATGCTTATTACCCTGATCTGATCAGTATATATTATATTTATCACTTTAATATGTGCCCTATGAATCTGTACAATTATTAGGTGTCAATTAAAAATTTGTAAAAACTCGGGGAAAAAAAACCATTAAAAAACTGTGCCTCTGGGAGCCAGACTCACCAGCTTACTGAGAAGTATAATCAAGAATTGAAAAGCTCCCCAACACCACTGACTTGGCATCAAGTAACAAGCACCAGGCAAGGCCTACAGGAAAGGCAGGGACCTGGAGAGAAATCCCTCCAGCTCAAGGGGACTGTTGAATCCTGATCAATTTCCTTCTTCCTGCACTTTGGGCCTAGTAAACTCAATTCATTTTTCCTTGTCTCAGAGATCTCTGGCCCGCACTCCCTGTTGTTCAGTATTTGAAAGCTTTTCCCCAATATTTTGTCTAATTGTTGTTTATGGTGCACAGTAAATAAATCTCAGTAATTCTGTTATGGACACAAGTGGAAATCATATTAATGCTACATTTCTGTGATGGGGTGGACTCAGTACAGACCTACAAGGATAGGCCAGTGTGCTACAGAGTAAAATAGTCAGAGGGGATCCTAAAAGAAGAGAAAAATGTCTTTTGGAGGTGTAGAGTTTCTCATGGGATTAGATATTTAAGGCTCTCCTATCTTGATCTCAAGAGCTGGATTAAATTTAACTTGGATTAAATATTTACCTATCATCTATCAATCATCTATCTATCTATCTATCTATCTATCTATCTATCTATCTATCTATCATCTATCTACCTCCTATCTACCAACTATCTATCAGATCTATCTATCTATCTATCTATCTATCTATCTATCTATCTATCTATCTATTATCTATCAGACCTGTCTATCCATCTATCTTTCTATCTATGTGTATACAGCAGGTAAAAACTGACAAGCATGTTGTAAGCACTCTAGAAATAAAGATAATATTATTACACAGAGCATTAGGAGAAAGTTTAAATACTAGCAACAACGATAATAAAACAGTTAAAATATTAAAGTGGATTATGAAAGCAGGCTTAAGTTTACTTAAATAATATGTAATAAGTGAATCCTGGACTCTAAAAGTACATAATAACTTAAGTAATTTAATTAACATTCATTTTTTCCTCATATATTTCAAGTAAAAGCATGACTTTGAGAGTGACATTAATTAAATGATTATGCAAATACAACTCTCTCTCTCTCTCTCCTTACATATTGCCACAGTCCTGGTTTGAATGTTGGATTGCTATCCAGAAAGCCAGTCTAGGACCAACTAGCTGTTTGCAATTTAATTTATTAAATCCACTACAACATAACTGCAGATCTCATTTCTGGCACAGTTCTTAAGGTGACCATAATGATGTGAAGTAAATCCAGGGCCAGTTTTATGGGTTTACAACATGTACATTCACACAGACTCCTGTACCTGGCTTAATGCCCTACTGTCACCATCTTCAAATTCCTAATAATTTTTGAACAAGGGGCCCAGAATTTTCATGTTGCACTGAAGCCCCCAAAATTGTTTGGCCTCATTCTGACTAAATTAGGAGTTAGCTTTATGAAGGCCCAGGCTGTTGAATTCACTAATGCAAAGAGACATTGCTGCAAATCCTGGAAATGAGGAACATTTCAGGTAGCAAGCATGTGATTTTGCTTCAATAGTTGGAGCTCTGACTCTTACTAATCTCTTGTCAATAATGGAAGATTAAACAACACTCTTACTAACTTGGGTTCAGTATTTGTCAGGGCTGATCATGCTAAAATTTAGTGGTCAGTCTGTGACTTTTCTTTGTAATATAATAGGATTTACTCCAGAACAGATGTTGTTAATTTATATTTTAAAGCCAGGACTTTTTCATTTGCACAGACTGAAAAAAATAATAATTTATATGAAAAGTTTAGTTGCCACTGTCCATTAGATACAGAGATCTTGACAGTCTAAAAGTATTAATCTGGGACATGTGGTGAACACGAGCAGAAACTAAATGCAATTGAATCACACTATGAAGATTTTCCACTAAAGCTAAAGAGAGATTGATAGCTAAATATAAATATCTGGAATGGTATCCAATGAAGATGAATGGAAAACTCATTTTTTCCACTTAGTAGCATAAATTAAATTCTATTTTGTATGTACACATTCTTTTAAGGTAACTTTTTCCCCCTTTTCCTCATTCTCTTGATTTCACAATTTTCAATTTTCCCCATTGACATAGATCTCTTTTCTTCTATCTCAAGACCAATTTTCTTTTAAAATGAGTTCTACAAGGGTAATAAAGCATATTTCATAATTGCACATGGTTTTCTAGGGATCTATGCTCAAATGAACTATTTAGATTTTTCTTCGATGGGAGGGAGAGGGAGACATTTCATAAAATATCTTACTTGTCTTTGCATATTTAACAATGCTATTTCATTTAATCATCCCAAAATCTCAACCCTGAGTGATTATATGCATAATTTTACCAGATGTTTTTGTTATTTGGAAAATTATATAGCATACTTCATTTTACTATCAAAGAAAATGTGCCCATTTAAACACGTCTGAAGACATACCTGATGCTTTTAAAAACTAATTGATAATAGCTTATTTTATTTATTAGCTGATACCTCTTGAGCACTCAACATATCCCCACATAGATTTTATATATATGGTTTGACATGATGTTGGTATTATCAACATTTTTTAAATGACTAGATTAAATAATGTAAAGGTTGCCTTACATTTACATATGGATGAACTCTAAACTATTCTTTATGTTTATACAATTAGTAGTATTCCATTCAAAAAATGGAATTTGAATCCGTCTAACTTGAAGTCCACGCAATTTCCACTATATTATGAGAGAAGTGGAGATTTTTGACCCCTAATTAGGTAATTGGAAAATTCCTGTTTTAGAGCCTCAAAGAGATCAGGGATAATATTTGGAGTCAATAGAACGGAAAGAGACCATGGGTGTGCATCATGAAAAGTTCACAGGGTAAAGAAATTTCCAAATGTAGTATCTGTTTTTATTAAGCTCTTTAAATATAGACTGTTTGGAGCATAAGAAATGTTTGTCAAGAAATCTGCCAAGCCATCTATCTATCTACCTAACCATCTGTAATTGCACTATACGGATCCTCAGATTAATAATATAGTTAAAGCAGTGTAGCTACAGTCTAATATTTTATAATAGTTATTAACTAATTTGGTTATTTCACAATAAATTCCATGAATGCTTAATAAAACTTGAGGTCATACAGTAATATAGTCATTAAAACATTATCTTCTCATATTAGACCATCTGGGTTCCAACTTGGTTTCTTCATTTGCAAGTTAATTTAGCAAGCAATTAATCTCTCTAAGCTTAGGTTTTCTCATCTAAAAAATAGGCTGTCTAAAGTTAACTATCCCTTAAGATTTTTGTAAGAATATAAGCAATGTAATATATGTAAAAGGCACTATCTGGGACATAGGTGGCAGTCAATATGTGGTAACTTATAATCAAATGAGGCTTCAAATTTCTAAAATTGCTAGACATGTTCTGGAAACTTTATCCAATTTAACTGGAAATGAGTTAAAATATATTCCAATTACTGAATGATTGTAAATCACCAGAAACACACAAAATGAATACAGTTGAGTCACAAAAATGGATGTGTAGAAATTAAGTCAAGTAGTGAAAAGTCTGGATACACTTAGTAGTTAATTTTTTATGAACAGTAGTCTGTGAAAGTCAAAGAATATGAAAGATGAAAGCATCTTTCCCATAGCAATGAAAAATCTATCTAAATATAGGTCTCACAGGGCGAATGTAATTTATGTGCATTTTCTATATGTTCTCTTTGCCAAGGACATTGTCACACTTCACATATTGATGTGGAAGCAAGATTTCTATATCAGTTAAGAATATCCATTCTTAAGTTATATGACATATATGTGATATATGATATATATAAAATATAACAGATATACAATATATAATATATACATACGTAACATATTCTGTATACATACATTTTATATATAATATATACATATGTTATAATATATAATTTCCTCTGTAAAACTATGAAAATGTAGTTTTAATAGAAGCCCTACTTATTTCTTTGTTCCTCTTAAAGTCTCTAGCAATTTTTTGATACCAGATGCTTTTCTAAAAACAATTAAATGAATTATTCATAGAATTGTTTTTTGTTCAATTACTTATAACACTGGAAATGCATTATAATGTGTAATTATATTTTTCCAACAGAATTACTAAGTGTAATGACAATGTATAATTCTTTATGAGACTACATGAAGAAAATTTCACTGCTCATGCATAATGCTATAATAGTTACACTTTGTTATTCCAAAAAATTATTATGATTTATTGTTTTAAATAGACCGTAAGATAATTTCACAGACAGAAAAAAATGATTTTCTGTTTAGGGTGAGTGAGATACCACTTTGAAAATTTAAAAAAAATTTGGAAATTCTATCATAATATACTTCAAGCTCATGCATTTTTATTTATAGTATAATATAATTTACACAAATTGGTACTTGATTTTCCATGAAAGACATGATAAAAAACGTTTTGGTGAATTAAAATTTTCTCATACAAATCAGACTCTTGTGTGAAAATAAAATAATGTATATCAAATTATATTTTTCCAAGACCAAAATACATGTTAGTGTTATATAAGGACTTTTAGGAATTTTGGTTTTCTATTTTTGGTCATTGAATCTCCTTCACTAAGTGATTGTTTTAGTAAGTTCGGCTATATCAAATTATTTAGAAACTATGCTTCTTGTGAGTAGTTAGCAAACTAGAAAATCTGAGTCACCCTAATGTTGGTGAGGTTTATAATTTACACAGTTACTCTTCACTCATAATTCAAAAGAATATCATAACAAGAGTAATTCTAAATTCCAGTTTTCCATATAACACAGTTTAAAAGCTAAAGGAACAAAATTTGCTGTAATTATATTTATTCAACAGCAAAAAGCTTGTTTCAACTATGTCTAAAGACAAATTATCTTGAATTGTTTTACCTCACTTTTTTCTACATAATAAAAATGCAAATTGGAATTTGCCTTAAAGAATAATTTTGTTTTATTGGACATGTTAACAGTGTGAAATTTTTCACGTATGTGCACCAAGAGAACTACAAAATTCTTTGTCAAGGCTACTGTCCACAGTTCCATTAAAAATGCAGTTTTTATTTTTATGAGAAAAAAGCACCTAATTTCAGAGATATCAAAAATTCAGTTAAAAGTAGGTCCGTGTAAATGGCCTGGAAGAAATCTAAATCACTTCGTGCATGAAAAGCAGAGAACACAGAAATAACGTAAAAACATTTGTTTATCTTCTTTTAGGCTGTTCTGTCCCCAGATTTATCTGAATGCTAAACATAAACTTTCATGGTGGTTAGGTATGGTTTCATATGGAGTCTTTGATTTTGGATTCAGTTCCTTTTGTTAACATGCAAAGACAAAAATATTTCATACATGCTGAATATTGGTTTGTGAAAAACAGTTAACAGCACTACTGAAATTTCTCTTCTAGTTAGGGCTTTTATGTGTGATTTCGGTTTATTTGAAATAATATACAAACATTATTGAAAACGGAAAGAAAAAATTTATGAAAAACTCTTAACTTTGAAAGTTTGGTTACCCCCAAAAGTGTGTATTTATATATTGGTAAGTTGTCATTTTTAGAATAAAATTTTAATCACAAAATTTACTTTAGTACATTTAAAGGATGACACATAAACGCAGGCTGATGCAGAAAATTAACTGAATGAATCTGAGATCAAAATTAGAATATGTAAACTATTTCTTTAAGCATTCCAGTTCCTGAATGTGTAAAAATAAAAATACAATAAATGTAACTGCAACAAAATTATGGCAAAGACAATATTTCTGAAAACTTTTATATATCAGAGACATTAAATTTTCCTCCACAATTTTATATTTTCTCATTATAAATATCAATTAGTTTATTTAAAACCACTTTGCTATATTAATACAAGTAGATAATATGGGTCTACACAAATAACTCACACATTTAAATTTTAATATTCTTTAATGAAGAAACAGTAACTTTTGCTTCAGTTAGGGAGATTGACTTTTGTTTTTATTTAACTCTTAAAGTTAATTTGAATTATATTGCATATTAAAATATTTTCTTTTTCTATACGAGCGTTCTGGGATAAGGCATGAACAGACACATCTATTATACTGAATGTTAAAATAAAAGAGTTGAAATACATGTGAGAGGTTTAGGACTTTTTCCTCAGAGTGAGTGTTAGCTCCACAGCACATGGAATGACGTTTGAAAGCAAGTGACATTTTAGAAATTTCTTTAATGAATTTTTCATTCAAATGGCATTAGATAATATTCTGATAATGTAGCTGTACAGCATATTCTGGATACATTATCCTTGGTTAACTACTACTAATATGCATAAATAGATATATAGGAAGAAGACCCAGTAGGATGTAACTTTAAAATATTTAAGTTCTATTCACCAAAACATTTTGAGGGACTGGCGTGTGCCAGACAATAAGGAAAAGAGGCAATTTCCTGGATCCTTTGATTTGTGGAAACGTAGTCCACTTAACCCAAGTATTGTAGCAATAAAGTGGTCTTTTAAAGATGTGTTTTTCTTTATGAGTTGAAGAAAAACATTCTATGAGTTTCCAATCATATATATTTATTTAATTGTGTGTGTGTGTTTCTCTGTGTAAACGTATATGTGTAGTGAATGGCTCAGATAATTCCTTATACTGAAAAATCTAAAAACTACTTCAGCCTTGGCTTGTTAATACATAAGAGTTAAATTGATAAATATTTAATTCTTTTTTATGTTTTCAATTTTCATGACTACAAATCAGGTAATATTTCCTGTACCCACTGTCATCCTAATTAGAAGGTAGAATGAACTCTTCTGTCCATTGTACCCTATATATATTTCTGCCATAGATCCCATAATTAATTATGGTGATTATTTCATTGTGTTGTATTTTTTATTTAATTTAATGCTTTATTTCCATTTTTATTTTAGATTCAAGAGCTCATGTCCAAGTTACTTATTAGGGTAGATTGCATGGTGCTGAGGTTTGGGCCTCAGAGAGCAGAGAGAGAGTTCTTCTGAGAGTTTTTCCTGTTACCCAGTGAGCATAGTACTCTTTCTAACAATATTTATCTTAAAGGTAATGATCATATATCTTTAATGTTTGTTACCCTCATTCAGCATGATTCAGTATTGATATATGCATTACGAACTGATGATGGTTTGTGTTTGAATGAATCATGACTGGTGGGAGAATGTGGGAAACTCACCCATAGAATTAAGAAAGATTAAGAATAAGAAAGATGCGAAGGCATAAGAATGACACAATGGACTCTGGGGACTTAGGTTGGAAGGGGAAGAGGGATACAAGACTACAAATTGTGTGCAGTGTATACTGCTTGGGGGATGGGTGCACTAAAATCTCATGAATCACCACTAAAGAACTTATGTAACCAAACACCACCTACTCCCCAAGAATCCATGGAAATAAAAAATTTTTTAAAAAAGATGAAGAAAGATAAGATTAATTAAGATCACCACAAAAATAATTCGAAAACATAAGTCTTCCTATAAAAATCAAGGTCTGGCTGGGCATGGTGGCTCATGCCAGCACTTTGAGAGGCCGAGGTGGGCGGATCACGAGGCCAGGAGTTTGACACCAGCCTGGCCAGTATGGTGAAACCCTATCTCTACTAAAAATACAAAAATTAGCCGGGCTTGGTGACGCACGCCTGTAATCCCTGCTACTCAGGAGGCTGAGGCAGGAGAATCGCTTGAACCTGGGAGGCAGAGGTTGCAGTGAGCCGAGATAATGCCACTGCATGCCAGCCTGGGCAACAGAGCAAGACTCCGCCTCAAACTAAATAAATAAATAAATAAATAAATAAATAAATAAATAAATAAATAATCAAGCTATGTCACTAGAGTAACATATTCTGATAAATGAATATAATACTTACATTAGAGATAAAATTAATGTAAGTTACTAAAAGTATTAGAGTTCTTCAGAGAAACAGAACCAATAGGATAGATAGGTGATAGATAGATACATACGTACATACATAGACAGACAGATAGATAGATAAGATGCAATTTATTAAGGGAATTGGCTCACATGATTATGAATGCGGGGAAGTCCAAGATCAAGTCACCAGTAGATTAGGGCCATGTCTCTCTGTTTCCTAGATGGCACGTTGAATGCTGCATCCTCTGGAGGGAAGGAACTCTGCCCTCACATGGTAGAAGAGCAAAAGAGAGTGAACTCACTCCCACAAGATTTTTAAAGCTGTGTGAATATATATTCATGAGAGTGGAGTCCCTACAAATCTGACACCTCCCATGAGGCCTCACTGTTGCACCGAGGATTAAGTTTTAACATGAATTTTTGGAGGGAGTCAAAACATTCAAACCATAGCAGTAAAAAGCAGTGACAGGCATGAAAGATGAA
>NC_045455.1:58911971-58925950 GCF_002776525.5 Piliocolobus tephrosceles
CATTCAAACCATAGCAGTAAAAAGCAGTGACAGGCATGAAAGATGAAAGAAGGAAGGAAGGAAGGAAGGAAGGAAGGAAGGAAGGAAGGAAGGGAGGGAGGGAGGGGAGGAGGAGGGAGGGAAGGAAGGAAAGAAAGAAGAAAAGAGTGAGAGAGAGAGAGAAAGAAAGAAAGGAAAGAGAGAGAGAGAAAGAAAGGAAGGAAAGAAAGAAAGAAAGAAAGAAAGAAAGAAAGAAAGAAAGAGAAAGAAAGAAAGAAAGAAGAAAGAAAGAAAGAAAGAAAGAAAGAAAGAGAAAGAAAGAAAGAAAGAAAGAAAGAAAGAAGAAAGAAAGAAAGAAAGAAAGAAAGAAAGAAAGAAAGAAAGAAAGAAAGAAAGAAAGAAAGAAAGAAAGAAAGAAAGAAAAAGAAAAGAGAGAAGAGAGAGAGGGAGGAAGGAAGGAAGGAAGGAAGGAAGGAAGGAAGGAAGGAAGGAAGGAAGGAAGGAAGGAAAGAAAGAAGGGGAAACTGACACAAATTATTCCTTCTCTGGAAAAAAACAATCAGTTGAAAAATTTTTAAAATGAAGAAACTAGCAGCTAATTATGTTTATACTTCAGGAATTCTTCATTTATTTTTCTTTTAGATGTCATTTAAAATTTTGGGGCTAAATATAACATGACAGAATATTATAATTAATATGTGAAGAGAACTGAATAAGTTATCTTATGTATAAACACTTATCTATAAACTTGAATTACCCAGACCCATTGGATATCCTGAAAATTAACCGAGTAAATACAAAGTGGAGATTTTGTTTAGCCTCGTAAAATGTGATTAAGTGTCACATTAGACATTTAAGAAGTGTACCAGTGAAAGAACTCCCTGGAAATATGCCTCGTGACAGATTAGAAGGGATCAAGGTTAATGGAGTAGTTGGAAATGATACTTATACGTAATGCAGGTTGGAAATGAAAGATGTTATATAGGAGAAAGATTACTTTAAGAAGTAGATGGGAAACAAAACCTCATACAGGAACCGAAGTCTTATATTTCTATAGAATGTAAGAAGCAAAGGATAAAGTATTTAATGATACAATTGCAGAATTTAAAAAGAGATAGTTTCCCCTGGGTACATTCAGATATCATTAGTGCTTTACAAACTATGAATACAACATAATTATTTGGGAATTAACATAATTTGTTTTAAAAATCATGTTTCCAAATAAGTTGCATTTGAAGAATTCTATTTGCCTTTCATTGGTTAAATTTTGGTTCACCTATATTTATACGTATTATTTCTGACCACTCCTTACTATACACCCTTCTTCAATCATTTCATATGTTATAATAACAGTGAACTTTGCAGTAGACTTGAAACCTAACATATTTGGAGAATGTGCTGACATATTCATAGTTTGCCTGAATATACATTAAGCTTTAAAATAGATTTTAATGAAAATACAATTGATAAAAATATTGTTTTTTCAAAGTAGAACTGTGAATTACCAGACTAGAAAATTGAGAATTAGTAGAAATTAGCATTAAAACTATATTTGCAAAAGTTACTGCAGTACGTATTTTGAAATTACTTACTTCTGTTAACTCCACAGCACATGAATTGAAGTTTGAAAGCAAGTGACATTTTAGAAATTTCTTTAATGAATTTTTCATTCAAATGGCATTGGTGAGCCTTGAGGAATATCTAACTCTATTATAATTAAAGTTTAGTAAGAGTCAGGAAAGAGACGATCGAAAATGGCAAAATAATGTGTTCCTGTATCAAGATATTTTTTTCTGCTTTAAGAAACCATACTCCTCTATTGATACAGCTTTATTCAATATGATTGTCAGTAGACACAGATTTTTACTGGAAGATATATAGTGGCATATACATGACTAATGGACTGATAGTCAGTAGAAAGTGTACTTCAAGAGTTTTATATCCCATTTTGAATTTAGTTCTGGAAAATTAACACAGTCTCTGACTAAGGGGGAAAGAAACCTTTAAAATGGCATTAAGAAAAAATACATTTTTACTATTTATAGGAATTTTCTATTATTTTCAAAATATAGCTTGCAAAATTTGACTAGAATAATCACGAGGGAGGGCAGTTTCTCAAAAAATTATATATGGAGATTCCTAATGGACAGAATAACAGCAAAGAAAGAATAATAAGTGGAGATTTCTTAGAACTCTAGGATGACTAATTTAGGCCATTTGAACGTGAGTTTATCCAAGGAATACACCACTATTTCTCACTATGACTTGGAAAGCTGAGAATTATTTTCCACTTCAAATATAAAAGTTAATGCTTTCATAAAATAAAAGAAAACAAAGATTAACATGGTTCTAGAATATGAAAAAAATAATCATTTTTGGCTTTTTTCAGTTTAATTAAAATTGAATTGCTTTTTGGTTGTTTTCCACAAAAAGCCACAACGGAAAGGTTAGTTTCCTTTGTTTTTAGGCAGAATGAACTTATACATAACAGTAAAGCTTGCATTGAAAGTGTGTCCTCCATGCCCACATGTTCACAGAGCAGTGCGTCTGTGAAGCCCAAGAGGAGCACCCACCTGAAAGCCTTTTGCTCCTCTTGTGAAAGGCTATTTTATGAAAGGACCATATATGCAAAAAGGCCCCCAAACTCAGAATGAGCTGAGGAAACAAAGGATCAAGCAGACAAACCCAGTTTGTTTTTAAAGGCCCCCAAACTCAGAATGAGCTGAGGAAACAAAGGATCAAGCAGACAAACCCAGTTTGTTGCTCTAGCGTGATTTATTTGGAGAACTTATGAACAGAAGCAGGGTGTTGGGTCCTGCAAGACAGGTAGCTCCTCGCTCCATTACTCTCCAGGCAAAAGGCTTATATAGCATAGAGAAAGTGTGTATCTGCTCTATAGAGACAATTAAAGACAACGCTAGAACAGGCAAAATACTTTATGTGTCATGGTCTATAACTTGTCCCACAACCTCAAAGTCCACATGTTCTTATATTGAGGACAGGAAATAAAATAAAAGTCAGGAGGCATAGATGGGACTGGGCTTATCAGAAGTCAACATGCTGGATTAGCATCCAAGATAGAATCACTTTTGACTCCATAAGACTGTCAAAAGCAGTCACACACTGGCACAATCCCTGAACAACACCCATATGGTGAAGTAAAAGTCTGATGTGTTGTTGGACTTGTGCTGAAATAAACACAAACATGCAGGTGTCTTTTTAACTTCTTTTCCACTACTCAGTAGCAAGAGAGCTGGATTATGTGGTAGATCTTTCAGTTCTCTGTGAAATTTTGAAATTGTTTTCCATAGACATAGCATTAATTTGCATTCCCACTAATTTACATTCGCAGAGCGGTGTATACATGTTCCCTTTTCACCACACCTGCAGCCACGTCTATTATTTTTTGATTTTCTAATGATGACTTCTGGCTGGGGTAAGGTGACATATTGCAGTTTTAATTTGCATTTCCCTGATGATTAGTGACATTGAGTGTTTTATCACTGTATTTTTGAAAATTGGTCAATATGGTTTTGGCCATTTATAGATCTTGTCTTGAAAAATGTCTGTTCATGTGATTTGCTCACCTTCTAATGGGATTATTTGGTTTTTTTCTCGCTGATTTTTTTGAATTCCTTATAGATTCTAGGTATGAGTCCTTTGTCAGACTTACAGTTTGCAAATATTTTCTCCCATTCTTTAGGTTGTCAGTTTACTCTGTTGATTATTCCTTTTGCTGTTCAGAAGCTTTTTAGTTTAATTAGGTCACATTTATTTATTTTTGTTGTTGTTGCATTTGCTTTTGAGGGTCTTGGTCATAAATTCTTTGCCTAGGCTGCTGATGTCACAAGAGTTTTTTTCTAGATTTTCTCCTAGAATTTTTATGGGTTCAGGTCTTAGATTTAAGTTGTTAATCCACCTTGAGTTAATTTGTATGTATGGTGAGAGACAGGGATCCAGTTTCTTTCTTGTACATGTGGCTATCCAATTTTCCCTGCAAGGTTTATTGAATAGTATGTCTTTTCCTGAGAATATGTTTTGTTTTTTATCTGCTTTAAGATCAGTTACTTGTAAGTATTGACTGAATTTCTGAGTCCTCTGTTCGGTTACATTGGTTTATGTGTTTGTTTTTATACCAGTACCATGCTGTTTTGGTTACTCTGGCTTTGTTGGATAACTTGAAGTCGGGTAATGTTATACCTCCAGATTTGTTCTTTTTGCTTAGGATTGTTTTGGCTATGTGAGCTCTTTCTTGGTTTAATATGAGTTTTGGGTCTTTTATGGGATTTTTTTCTTCCAATTCTGTGAAAAATGGCATTGGTATTTTGACAGGAATTGCACTGAGTCTATAGATTGCTTCAGGCAGTAAGATCATTTTCACAGTGTTGATTCTTCCAGTTCCTGAGCATGGGGATTTTTTCTATTTGTGTCATCTATGATTTCTTCATGAGTGTTTTGTAGTTCTCCTTGCAGAGATCTTTCACCTCCTCAGCTAAATATATTTCTAGGTATTTTATTGTATTTTTGTAGCTATTATAAATGTGATTGAGTTTTTTATTTGATTCTCAACTTGCTTGTTTTTGGTGTATAACACTGCTATTGATTTGCATATGTTGATTTTAAAAGCTGAGACTTTACCGAATTCATTTGTCAAATCTAGGAGTCTTTTGGAGTAGTCTTCAGGGTTGTCTAAGCATCATCAGCAAACAGAGATAGTTTGACTTCCTCTTTTCCAGTTTGGATGCCCTCATTTCTTTCTCTTGCTTGATTACTCTGGCTAAGTCTTACAGAACTAATGTCGAATTGAAGTGATCAAAGTGGACATCCTTGACTTGTTCCAGTTTTCAGGGGGAATGCTTTCAATGGTTCCCCATTCAGTATGATGTTGGCTTTGGGTTTGTTGTGTATGGCTTTTACTATTTTGAGGTCTCTTCCTTCCATGCCTAGTTTGTCCTTCCATGCCTAGTTTGTATCATAAAAGGGATGCTAGATCTTATCAAATGTTTTTCTGAATATATTAAGATTATCATATGGTTTTGTTTTAATTCTGTTTATGAGGTGAATTGAATCACATTTATTTACTTGTGTATGTTGAATCACCCTTGAATCTCTGGGATGAAATTCACTTGATTAAGGGGAATTATCTTTTTGGTGCTGTTGGATTTGATTTGCTAGATTTTTGTTGAGCATTTTTACATCTACATTAATCAAGGATATTGGACTGCAGTTTTGTTTGTTTGTTTGTTTGTTTGTTTAATGTCTTTCCTGGCTTTGGTATCATGGTAATACTGTTTTCATAGGATGAGTTAGGAAGGATTCCCTCCTTTTTGATCTTTTATAATAGTTTCACTAGGATTGGTGTTTTTGTTTATTTTATATATTTCTCCATATGATACAGTCATATGTTCTTATTCTTTATTATTATGTATTATTTTGTAGGAAAAATAACAATTAAAAATGTCTGTGAATTTTTAAATTGTTTAGCAACACTTTAATAATTTTTTAAAATGTAGGGTGTAAGTATGACAAGATCCAACAACTAACTAGAAAAAGTTTTAAGTCTTAAAGTCTCCTACTAAATCACCTAGAAGGTTTATAAGTAAAGACTTAAAATATTCTTGAGATCTTAGCAGAAAATTAGTGCCTGTCTCTTAAGAGAGTACTTGTTACAATGGCAATTTCATTTTAAATGAATTTACTACTTATTTGCTTAAAAAATGTTAAATTCTTCACAGCTTTCAAGTGATAAAGGAAATGAAGAAGGCTTAAAATTATCTAGACTCCAACTGTCCAAAAATAAGCACTATACAAAACAAAGACTAGATTCTAAAAATCTCTCTATATTAACACTTAAAGCAAAATTAAAACCCTTGAAACAATAGCTCAATAATATTTTTATTTTAACAGAAAAATTAAATGACACTTTAGTTTTTCAAATGATACCCATTCCTAAATTATACTACCAGAATTAAGAAGTATTACTACAAAACAAAAAGATATTCCAATCTTGTATTTTAAAACCTTTTCAGGAACAATAGTAGGTATGAATTTATCTCTTTTTCCCCCTTCACATCTTTTATATTCAATCTGTTCATTTTGATTTTATTGTTTCCAATTTTCTTTTGTTATCCCTTCTGTCTTATGCACCATTTTTCTAAGATATTTTTGGAAAGCTTATTTATTATACTTAATGAAATAAGCATTTCTGAAATGTGCTGATATTTCTATTTGCATTTATCCTTTTTTTCTGAAGTTAGGCTCACTTTCCAATCCTCCTTTTTACTGACAACCTATTTTGCAAAACCATGTATCTTTTTTATACTTTATAAAAGTAGGACTGCATCAGCTATAATTTATTTAAGAGTATGACAAGTTCTTTGAGATCATTCTATATTTCCTTGAGTCGTTCTTCTTTTACTCTGTGTTCCAGCTATTTTCTGCTTCTGTTGATTTCCTCCTTTTTCTCTTACATCCATGCACAGCTCCTATGAATTGCTTTGTGATTAATCCAAGTTATTAAGGACTATTTAACTATTAGTTGAAGAACCAGTGGAATTTTGACAAGTAAGCTGGAGGCACATACCTAGTTTGTGTCTGTTGTCTCTCATTCACTATGTATGGATATGTATATTGTAGCTGTCACCTAAATTTTTTAAACAATCTATGTCCTTCCTTGGTCACTGACCCTTTAGTTAAGATCTGACAGTCACCATATTCCTTTTCTTCTAACCCTTGTAGTGTTCCAGAGCGAAGAGCCTATGTCAAAGGATTAGGGCAATTTGACTGAGATCTCAGGAAATAGCTGCAGTCCTTTGATAGTGACTTGTGCTTTGTGCAGTTTTCACAGGGTTGGCAGATATGTTTTATAATTTGCCAGTATTTACTTTTTTTTTAGAAGGAGACTTGCTCTGTCACCCAGGCTGGAGTACAGTGGAGAGATCTCGGGCTCACTGCTACCTCCGCCTCCTGGGTTCAAACAGTTCTCCTGCTTTAGCCTCCTGAGTAGCTGGGATTACAGGTGCACAGCTAATTTTTGTATTTTTGCTGGAGACAGGGTTTCACCATGTTGGGCAGGCTGGTCTTGAACTCCTGACCTTAACTGATCCACCTGTCTCGACCTCCCAAAATGTTGGGATTATAGGCATGAGCCACCACTTTTGGCTACTATTTACTTTTGAATATAAAGGTTTTCTTGTCTTTTTTAAAAAAAAAAAACTGTTTTGTTATAAGAATAAGAGTGGATTTTAAAAGTCTTTACTAGAAGATTCCCCAGCAGTTAAAATTCTGGAAATTTTAAATATTTTAAAATTGGATATGTAATATCACAAACACTACTGAAAAAATTCCCTTATGAAGAGACTAAACAGAGATGTTAATAGTGCATAATGCAAAAAAGCCTATTATTATATGGTTATTTCATCCAATGTAGAAAAAATTCATTTTTTTAACTAGATAAGTACCAATTGAACATTTCTATTTACCACGCACTGAACTAGCTATGGTGTAAATCACAAAAATGATGAAGCATAAACTCTGAACACTAGGTATTTTAAATGTCATTGAGGTGATATTGGTATGCATATGTCTGTGGTGAGGAAATGTTATGATTTCGGCTTAAGGAGAAGGAAAAATGTTATCATATATGATATTGCTTGTAGCTTTAGCTTAAGGTAAAAGAGAGAATTTAGATGACAAAGAGTGTTTCTTGTGACACAGAAAGATATGAAACAGTAAATCAGGATGGAATGGTAACTTTAAAAAAGCAGTGAAGACATCACGATAAGGAATTTATATTTACTAGAACAGTGTAATAAGTCCTAGTACCCGCTATGAAAAGAGAGCAAGAGAACCACAGTCAGATGAGCGCACAAAAATGTGGATCTGACACGTGAGCAATGGGGTGGAAGGCAATTTGTGGGATACCCAGGACAACATAAACTAAGTAAAGACGTTTATTTGTAATTGAAAAAACAGACGTAGGTTACAGTTTATGTAATACAAAACTATATATAACCTGTGTAAAATTGGGCTTCTGTAAGTCTTTCACTATCATGTCAAATTTTAAGACCCAAGTGGAACTCCCCAAAAAGGGAAAAAAACAAAAAGTAAAAAATAAAACTAAAACCTTTTAAAACCAGCCAACCAACAAAGGAATTTAATTAAATATATAAACCCTGCAGTAGTGCTTAAAAATGTCCTTCTCACGCCTATAATCTCAGCACTTTGGGAGGCCAAGGCGGGCGGATCACGAGGTCAGGAGATCGAGACCATCCTGGTTAACACGGTGAAACCCCGTCTCTACTAAAAATACAAAAAATTAGCCGGGCGTGGTCGTGGACGCCTGTAGTCCCAGCTACTAGGGAGACTGAGGCAGGAGAATCGCTCGAATCCGGGAGGTGGAGGTTACAGTGAGCTGAGATCACGCCACTGCACTCCAGCCTGGCCAACAGAGAGACTCCGTCTCAAAACAAAACAAAACAAAAACAAACAAACAAACAAAAAAACTGTCCCTCTCTCTCAGTATTTAAGAGATGAATGTCCTTCTCACTCTCTCTTGACTCCCCAAAACTTTTCTTTCTCTCCTGTTTGTTCCTGCCTTTCACATACTACAGTTTCTCCTGTGGGTTGCCTGGGGCAATTGAAATTGAAGAACCCTTTGCAGAAACTCTGGCACTTTGCTTAGTTTATTACCTCTTTCAGCAAAACTAAAGATCTGAGAAGACTCCAACATCAAAGATAGCTTAGCAATTGAGAAAGAAAAGCATCTTAACACCATTGATCCTCTCACTTAAGTAAGCAGTGTTTCTGAAACTCGTTTCTTGAAACCCAGATATTGAATGAAGTACATTTAGATGACGCCTCTTTTATTTGGACCAAAATATTAATATGTGCACGTTCTGAAGTATTTAATTACCTGACAACCAAATATTGCCATGCAGTTTGAGCCAATATTTTTCTTAATTGTGCATGACTGATTTTCATTGCAGAAGGAGAAAAAAAGAAAAGTGATCTTAAGTAAATTAAATGATACTTTCTCACTACATGTAAATGAGTTAAATGATGTTCAGCAGAGTCTTCTAATTATTCAAGAGAAATACTCTTATAACCAGTTTACACCACTAGTATGAACACATTTAGAAGTTAATAATAATGATTGGACTATTGATTTCAATTGTGAATACTAAAAATGTTTAGCATCACTTGCATATTATCTTGTTAAATTGGAAACACAAGAAGAAGAATGAAAGCTGTGTTTATGTATTTGCGTACATATGACTAACAAGAAAAAATTCTACATGTATTAATGTTGCTCAAACTTTTGTTCTACCTTGTACAAAAAGGCTTCCAATAATTTGAACTCATCACCTAATCTATCTTCTTTTCTACTTAAATACTCTTTCTGCTTTTTTCTGTGTTTCTTCTTTCCTCTTATCCATTGTTTTCTATTTCCTTAAAATATCTTTCTCACTCCACTCCACCAAAATGCAACAAATCAAAATGAAAACTGCAATTATTTCTAAGTCCAATATAAACACACACTTTATGAGAATTTCTCTTCTCCCATTGTTATCAGTCAACATCTATAAAAGCTTTTGAATGACATCTGATTTAGCTCACAATCACAAATATGTTCAAAAATAGCTTAGCTTATCCAGTACCTGTCCTAAAGTTTGCTCACTTTAATTGACCTCACTCAGATGGGAAACTACTGACTCAGAACTGCATGCATAGTTAAGTTTATTGATTTTGCAAGATTGGTTGTCTGGCTTGTTGCATCTGACAGCAGATTAGAAGCTTTCCTGATAGCTTAACACATTGAGCTATAATAAAGAAGTAGGAGATAAGAGAGGTGCACCATCAATTAGAGATCAGTCTGTGTACTGCAAATACTATTAAATACCTTACTAGCTCCTGAAGGCATCATTCTATGGACCCTGATACCAAAATTAAATGTTAATAATAATAATGAAGAGATGTAAATGCAAGATATTTATAAACTAGTACTGTCAGTATCTTATTTAGGTGTTTGCAGGTTTTTATTTAGAAGTACATAAAATGCATAATAAAAATCAAATTATAAAATAATATATAGTGCTTGGATAGATCTTAACAAAACTCACTGAGGAATTTCTTCTTTATCATTTCTTACATTGTTTTTTCTTGAACACTTTATTCTGTTGTCTAGCTAGTGCAAATTGACAGAAAATTCTTCATACTGAACTGAACTTTGCCTTTCTCTAACATAAAGCAGTTGATACTCCCTTTTTTTAATAAAGCAATTCTGAAAATATGTGACTTCTCTTTTAAATAAAAACTTTTTTAACCTTTAAAATGTTTATCTTCTTTAAGAAATATATTTCTTTAATCAAATTTATTAGTTTCTAATTATTATCTGCTATGAGTTTTATTGTTCCTGTTACATAATTTCCAGGTTTGATGTAGTTTTCAAATGATTTGGAGTTGTTTATTCTCTCCAATCCTGACTTAATGAAATTTAATTTGAACCAAAGTGAAACTCTACATTTATTCTTAATCAAAACTTGTGAACTTGCAAACCTATTGAGATTATATAAAAGCTTGATTTTATCATTTAATTTGTAAACATATCTTGCCACCTAGTATCTTTATGCATATATTTCATTTTGTTTATCTTTTTATCTGTTGATGAATATATGGGTTGTTCATACTTTTTGACTATGCGTTGTAAAGAATGCTGCTATAAACATTTATACATATTTTTTGTGCATGGATAGATGTATTCATTTCTGCTAAGTAGATACCTGGGAAATGGCATTTTTGGATTTCCTAAGTGTATTTAACTTTAAAACTAGTTGTCAGGTAGTGTGATGGCTCCAGCTTTACAACATGGTACTGGTAGCAAAACATATATATAGACCAATGGAACAGTATAGAGTCCTCTGAAATAATACCACACATCTATAACCATCTGATCTTTGACAAACCTGACACACACAAGCAATGAGAAAAACATTCCCTATTTAATAAATGGTGTTGGGAAAACTGGCTAGCCATATGGAGAAAACTGAAACTGGACCCCTTCTTTACACCTTACGAAAACATCAGCTCAAGAGGGATCAAAGACTTAAACGTAAGACCTAAGATCATTAAAATCCTAGAAGAAAACCTGGGCAATACCATTCAAGACGTAGGCATAGGAAAAGACTTCATGTGTAAAACACCAAAAGCAATGCCAACAAAAGCCAAAATTGACAAATAGGATCTAATTAAACTAAAGAGCTCCTGCACAGCAAAAGAAACTATCATCAGATTAGTAAGACCCCAAGGTTTTTCTCCAATACTGTATTAATTGATTAAGCAAAATTTGAAAATAATTGTTTCTCAACTTTATGAATTGTCTTCCTATCTAGATTGAAGGTCCTTAAATACTGAGAATGAGTTTCATATGCCTAAAGACTCCACAAGCATAGAACACACAAGCTGAATTAAATTCCATTTTATCATTTGCATATTCTATATTTATTTTTAGGAAAATATTGTTTGATATGTCTCAGACACTTGAGGCATAACATATACCTTTAAATAAAATGGAAAATTTCAGATATGAGAAGAATATAGAAAATAATAATTTATCCACTAAGAGTTATAGCTTTGTGGGATTAAGATTATACTTACTGAATTAATCTATGAAGTTTATATTTAGCTTTATTTCTGAGTATGAAAAAGCATAGAAATTGTGAACTATAATTATTAATTGTTTCCTGTTAAGTTGGTGTAGATCTGAAGGACGTTTTGAAGTAAGGTTGAAAATATGTGGGAGAATGAATATGTTGCTATTTACTGGTAAGTAAAATTCTGTATTCCATTTTAATAAATGTTTCTTGCTGTGTGAAAGATTGCTCTACTCTGAACTTGATTCTACATGAGAATGTGTAAATTAGTTATGCTCCTGTTAATGCCTTCCTTCTTATACAAATCTACATACTTAGCTCTTGTGGAATGCTATTAATGCAACTCTTCAAGACTATTAACTAATGTCTTAATACCTAACACTTAATGAAACTTTACTTTGAGAGACTCTTGTAAATGTCTCAGACTTCAGACATGAGAAAATAGACTTCAAATTATCTTTTAAAATACTCCACAGAAAAGTTTTTCCTGAAATCAGAGGACATGAAAGGTTTCCTGGGAAACCATAAAGGATCCATACTGATTTGCCCAGGTTGCCTGTTATCCAATGACCTCTCTCTAATTGGGGGAGGAGCCAAGAACAAAGAAGGAAGGCAGAGAACAGCTGGACCAGATAAGAGAGAACTGGAAAGAACAAAGCCATTGAAAACAGAATTGGAAACCCTTGAACCAGACCATATCTATTTTCAGGCTAATCTTCATACTCTGCAGAAGTCCTTTTGGTGCCTAACCTAGAGACAACCAAAATGCCACGTTCACCCTCAAATTCTTTTTTTTCCATGCACTGCTAGAGAATAGCAGTTATAAAAGCTTTCATTCTTGAATGCATCAACTACCTCCCTTCAGTTTTTTTCGTGTTGTGATTTTACAGAGTATCATTATTCTGACAAATGGCCACCCATCCACACAATCATAAATTACCTACCATCTGCCAGAGTTCTAAGATCCTAGATACCTATATCTTCATTCAATATTTGACTTTTCAAAAACAGGCCATCTGAGAAAGAAGGTGCATTTAATTAAAGAACAATTATAAAAATGTAAGTATCTTGTATATAATAGTGATTACACGGTATGTTTAATACATAAAACATATTGAAAACATTTTCTTCCATTTTGACCAAATACAAATAGTAATCACTAGATTTAACTATGCGCTTTAATTTGTATATCAATTCATTTTGGAATTCTGTGTTTCATAATTTGGATTTTCTCTAACGTTTCATAAGCTATTTATTATAACAATCTCCCTTTACCTACAAAACTTTAGCCATGTTATGCAAAAAAAATGCCATTTGAGATATACTATTGTTAATTTTTCCACTTGAAACGATACTTCCTTTATCACTAGGACTTTCTTTGTACCTCAAAAAATATATGCTGTACACATGCAATGTGATAGGCATTGTGTTTGACTATATAGGGGGTAGAAAAGCAAGATCCAGTTTCTGTCATAATGGATATGAAAATCCAGTAGAGAGAATTTGATAAACACCAAAATAACAGAGACACAATTTAGATGATAAATATAAAACATATACATATTTTGTGAGATTTCATGAAGAAAGAGAAAACATGCATTGGAAGATGATCTTTGAGTCATGTCCTAACATTCAGTTATAATTCAATTGGTTAAAGATTGGAAAAAAAAATAAAGTCCAATTGTAATAGTTTTGCTGGAGCCTAAATTACATGGAATGTACAATTACAAGGAAAAACTTTAAAAGGTAGAATGGTATCACATGATAGCATTCCTTAAATTTTAGGCAGAGAAGTTTTCAGTTAAATTCTGTAGAAAATCCACAAATATAATGAATAATATTTTCTTGGGAAAATCCCCATTATTCAGGGACCTGATTTCCCACGCACGAAATCACCTAAGGATTCCATTTCATGTTTTTGACTGTAAGGGTATTATTGATTATGGTTGGGGATTATTTTTCAGAAGGCACAAGTTACTCTAAAATACAGATGAAAAGTTTTGTACACTTGTTAAAAGATACAGAAAATAAAATATACAAAAATTTTATTAAATAATATGAAGTGGCAGGAGAAAGGGAACTTGATCAAAATATTCCAAAGTTTATCCTGCAAATTAAAGATTTAAGATAGAGCTCAGAGGTTAATATTGTGAGGAAATAATACAAAACAATATGAATGTTATCTTAAGGGGACTTAGTGCAAAGAAGAAAAATGAGGAGGGAGGCCCTGACGATGAGGATAATAGATGCTCCTCCCCTTCACCTTACTGACCTCTATGTGTCAAGAGCTCAGCTGAGCTCTGTGTGTGTGTGTGTGTGTGTGTGTGTGTGTGTGTGTGTGTGTGTGTG